>NC_083470.1:8055000-8147500 GCF_030014155.1 Tachysurus vachellii
ATACTGTACTCCAGTACTCAAAAATAAAACTGCATTAATAGTATTTGTTTTTTTGGCCTTGTCTCAGTGTCCTTAAATTATATATCCTTTTCTAAACTAAGTTTAAACTTGACTTCCTCAAAAATTCTTAATCTCTTCTCAATTCTCAAAAATCTATCTACAGTACATGTTGCTCACGTATCATTGGACCATAATCAGCGTTGAATATGTTGTAATGAGACATTTAAAATGAATATACAGTGAGCAACTGAAATAAGAACGTGTCAGTGCATGTCCAAACATCTCTACAACCAATAATAAATCCACCTTAGACACTAAAATAGTTAAAATGTTGGACTTTTTTTGGAATGTTAATATAATTCATAACATTTATATTTCGCACACATGGTACTACTGTAGATCTTCCTGCTGCTTGGCTCCTCTATTAAGCCCAAGCCAACCAGAAAAGCAGAAGTTTTGTTTGATCAACTTGTTAACCTTGAAGAAAAAAAGAGGTCATTTTCTTTGTGCCTCTTTGGTTACGGGTGCAGACCTGCTCCTCATATCAATGTAGGCGACACACATTTCATTTTGGAGCCTTTCCCAGAGGAACGTAAGCTAACGTAGATGATCAAGCTCGCATCTCTCTCTAGAGGGGCATGCGAAACGGACGACACACTTTACACACATGAACACAAATGATTTCTAGCTTTTATGGGTTAGGGCTCAGATGGCGCGAGGCAGGGACACAGGTGATAACTGCTTGGAGGGCTTGGAAGGGCTCAGGCGCATAATCTGTCGAAAATGAGATAGCATAAGCACGCTGTGTTTCAGCTGAAAGCATCTTCGTGGCACGCCGACACAAATAAGGCCAGATACTTGGGTCACACACAGACAAGTCACATTTCTAAGAGTTTTAATAATGAGTTGCAATTTTAATACACATAATCTTGAACTTTTACTTCAACTTATTTATAACTAAATTCTGTACTGTTTTTTATTTTTATTCATAAGTCCCAACATAACAGCTTTAATCTATTTAAATGTTGACTCTCCATCTGTCTTTATCATGATACAAAGCTCAAAATGGGGTCAGAGACCATAGAGTCTTTCAGAAAGAGTTTTTCATCAAAGTTCCATCACTGCTAGTTTGCAAACAGATGCTGTTTACTCAAAGAGTACGACAGACTGAAGAAGTGTTTCGCTTCATGGTAAAATGTGCACAATGAGGTCATCACCTATGTGAAGCAACCTGCTACTCTGCCTAAAACCTTACACGTATTGAACCATCCAAAAACATGAACCGATCTAACAGTAAGAGAGAAGTGAATTAGGGAAATGAAAGACACACTTTCACTGTAAAGAAGAAGCTTGTGTTGGGTTCGGCTTTGCGACTCTGATGCGTGGTGATGTAGACTGTACTGAATGAAGGGCTGTCATCAGCTTGAAAGAAGCACGCTATGCAGTGCAATGCTATCCCACTTGGAGCTGCCAGCTGCCTGAGGCGAAAGAAAACCCAAACAAACAAACAAACAAAAAAAACTCGAGTGGGGGAAAAAAAGACCGCTGAAGACCGACTGAACTGTCTACAACAATATCAAAAGAAAAGGGGAGAAAAAAAAATCAGATCTTGTTTTCCATTTGTAAAAAAAGGATATTTTTGGGTAGAACAGCCTAAATTGTCACAATGCATAAAGCCATTCAAGTGTGCAATAAACATTTTAAAGCAAACTGAGCGAGGCAGTAATAGAAAGGAACCTGTGCTCAGTGAGCGCAACCTGAAGCTAAACCGAGCACAAGCATAAGTTGCACTACAAGAAAAATGTATTACACGAGTGAAAAGAAAACAGTGCAACAGACTGGATGTGATTCTGTGTTTACACTTCTGAACAATCAGAGGCACGAGCGCGTGCACAAGAAGTTCTCTATACTGAAGAATCAATACATCAGCTACCTGAAACCTGACACAATGCTTGAACATGCAAAGAATATGATAAGAAATGATTGGATTTTTGTTTTTTTTATGTACATGCAAGCGAGTATTCTGTTGGTAATCATATGGACGGCTCGATCAGACTGAAAAGCCTTCATGTGAATACACCTCCATCAATCAATCTGACTGAACTCGATCCGGATTTTAAAGGTGTGGTTTGAAGTAATCCGATAAATAGTCCATTCCATGCCAACTGATAATTAATTATTTCATGCTTAACGCAACAGTCCTAAACCGTGTACATTTTCAGTGTTCAGTAAATAAGAATATGTCTTCAACATTATGTTTTTTTTATAGCTGAAAGATTTGCTATTGTATTATTTCAGACATACTGTTTTTGCCCTTCCTCATGGCCAATCCATTTACTTTTTAACACTGAATATTTCTGCAGAATAATTTATGCTTGAAAGGGTTAAAAGAAGGTTTCTGGCCTTGGTTTGCAGTCTAGAAAAATGATTAGCACCATCACATCTAGCACGGTAGCTAAACAGAATCTGTTTTTATTTTATAAAATCATGGCTAGCATACACTGGCACCAGCTTTTCAACCCGATCAGCCACGAGCCAGGCATCATGGGAAGCCATGTTGGTGCTGGCACTGATCCAGCACAGCAGATTGCTTCACATCCTCTTCATGTTTCCCTCCTGGTCAAAAATTCACAAAGGCATAAATATATGCAGCAGTAGGAGTGTGGTTGGGGGACGCCAGAAGCACTCGAGCAGCAATAAAGGCGGCAGAGGTGTTTGAGGAGCACGCGACTCAGCCACGGTGGGCCTTTATTGTGTCAGTGATGATCTGACGAGGAGCAGAGCCCAGCAAAACTCACAATTCCGCTGGACTACTCTTTAAAAGAGAAGGATCGGCCATCTGTTTTGTAACGTTTAGAAATGTTCAGGGTTTAAACACACATTACATTGTTCTGTTTTGTCATTTTTGGTTAAAAAAACTAATTCTACGAAGTTTGAACTAAGATAAAGTAGGATGGTGATACTGGGCTGTAATGTCTACAGACCTGCTAGCTATATCATTGTTACTGACAGAGAATTTTATTTTTAATAAACATAACATAACATGGCACGTGAGAATTCAGGAATTCTAGAAATTCAACACACAACCCACATTTACATAAAAATCTGCTAATACTCTGAGTCAGAATAAAAAATTTCTATTCAAATTTAGGATCAAATTTTGATAAAAATCTACATTTCATGTGAAGTTATTCCAATTAAAAATGATTACCTTCAGTAAACAGTTACAGGAGTATACATACCTATAGGTTATTGTCAAAAACTTGTGTGGTTCCTTAATTTATGATGGTTACTTCTACAAACATTGCATCACATCTCGCTGATCATTTACTAAATCACACTCAGGCTCGCTGATCATTTACTAAATCACACTCAGGCTCGCTGATCATTTACTAATCACACTCAGGCTCGCTGATCATTTACTAAATCACACTCAGGTTCGCTGATCATTTACTAATCACGCTCAGGCTCGCTGATCATTTACTAATCACACTCAGGCTCGCTGATCATTTACTAATCACACTCAGGCTCGCTGATCATTTACTAAATCACACTCAGGTTCGCTGATCATTTACTAAATCACACTCAGGCTCACTGATCATTTACTAATCACACTAAGGCTCGCTGATCATTTACTAATCACGCTCAGGCTCGCTGATCATTTACTAATCACACTCAGGCTCGCTGATCATTTACTAATCACACTCAGGCTCGCTGATCATTTACTAATCACACTCAGGCTCGCTGATCATTTACTAATCACACTCAGGCTCGCTGATCATTTACTAATCACACTCAGGCTCGCTGATCATTTACTAATCACGCTCAGGCTCGCTGATCATTTACTAATCACGCTCAGGCTCGCTGATCATTTACTAATCACGCTCAGGCTCGCTGATCATTTACTAATCACACTCAGGCTCGCTGTTTTGTAAGGACGAATGGTCCAAAATACCTTCATCCAGAATCCAGACACTAATTACAGGCTATAGGAAGCATCTAGAGGCTGTTATTTCTGCTAAAGGAGGCACCACTAAATATTGATGTGATTTTTCTGTTGGGGTGCCCAAATTTATGCACCTGTCTAATTTCGTTTTGATGCATATTGTGCATTTTCTGTTAATCCAATAAACCTCATTTCACTACTGAAATATTACTGTGTCCTTCAGTTGTTTGCTGATCCAAACACCCAAATATTTATAAATAAAAATCATGGAAATTGTCAGGGATTCCTAAACCTTTGCATGCGACTGTATATCTACTGTATATACATACATTTAGTGTTAATTTCATCAGACGAGACGAGACGAAATATGTTCGTCAACAACCTTTTTTTCATGACTAAGATGAGACGATGACAAGCACCACTGTCCAAAAACGCTAAAGACTAAATTAACATGCATTATTGTTGACGAAAAAAGACGAGACGAAAATGTTTTATAAAAAATAAAAACTAAGATAAAATCTCTCTTCATTTTCGTCTACAATTGTCTCTGCTTTTTCATCAGCTGTTACGCCTTTAAAATATTCAGAACGAGTTTGCGGCTTCGGGCTGTTTAGTGTGTGTGTAGAAACAATTCGTCCTCACGCCGCTCAAAAAAAAAAACTCCTGAGCACAAGTCCACCGTCTAGGCAGCTTTTTGTGTTAAATTATATTTCCTGTCGCTGCACAGGCTCTTTTGTTGTACATGACAGCTTATGTCCAGATGACCGGTCTTTGCATTACGATTAAAAGCAGTATCAATAAAGTAAAAAATGTGATGTGCAGTCAAGTTCGAGTGTATGCACTGTTTAAACGTGTGTTCTCAACTTCTCACTGATACTTTTGTGATTCGCGGACTGTAAATAGGTTGTATTTTAGGCCCACAGTAAAGTAGGCCTATTCTTTTCAGTTTTTATGAGTATATTTATTTTATTTCTGATTTGAACAGAAACATGAGACACAAGGCAACCAAGAGTCTGTTGGGCCCCAGCTTTTGAATTGTGTTGGTTAAAATAAAATACTTTTCAGAACAGGTTAATCATTTGTGAATGTGTCTCCTAAATCAGAAATTGAAAACCAGACACGTTTAACATTTGCATTCAATAAAAATCATTCAACAAGTGTATTTTGTCAGGTAATTATGACATTTAACCAGTTTGAGATACTGTATGTGAAACACTTTTTTAATGAAATGTTTCAGTAATCTCAGTAATAATGTGTTATTTTAAAAAAAGACTAAAATTTTTTGACTAAAACTAGACTAAAATTAAAAGACTTTTAGCGACTAAAACTTGACTAAGATACGTTGAGTTTTCTTTTGACTAAAACTAGACTAAAATGATGAGACTTTTAGTCGACTAAAAGTTGACTAACAAAAAAAGATATGTGAATGACTAAATATGACTAAACTAACAAGGACATTTGGCACAAGACAAAGACTAAGACTAAATTAAAAATAGGTGACGAAATTAACACTACACATATATATATATATATTGCTGTTTGTCAGTGTTTCACAGTAGGGGCAGTTTCACATGCACTTTTGTTTGAGCGATTTGTTTTGCATTCTCTTAACATAGTTTTTTTTTTTGATGATGCTGTTTTTTGTAATTTTGCCAGAAGGACTTTGCAACATACAGGCTGCTAAACCCCAGTCTGGCTTTATTTTGTGTTTCTCTGTCAGACGTTTTCTGGGTCTTCTAATAAGCAGCTTATTCTTATTCATCAAGCGACGAATGGTTTTGACTTGAAACTGTTGCACCTTTAGCTTGAAGGTCGGTTTTCTGGGCTCTTTCCCTGTCCTTCAAACAATCCTTCTCTTCAATCTTGAGTCAATTTTCCTCTTGAGGCCACATCCAGGCTACAGTCCCATGGGTCTGAATCATGTTGGCAACAGTGGTCACAAGAATATCAGGCTCTTTGACAGTGGACTTTTAGACATTATGTGGTTCATGCTTGGCTGTTACCTTCTTTCTAACCTCCTCAGACAAATCATCTCTTTTCCATTTTATTGTGATAAACTCAGCAAGAGAACTAATCTGCATTCAATCTGGCTGTTTAGTTGATTGACTGAAAGTATGTTTTTCTACTTGTGGTCTCACTAAAATGTCATGAATTCTTTTAACTTACTAAAAGTCCCAATGATAGAAAAGATAATTATTATTATTATTTTTTATATTATTAAGAAACAAATGCTGCATTATTTCAGTAAATTGCAAGCGTACCAATCATTTTTGGCCACGTCTGAATCGCTCTAATGTTACATACATCAAGATATAATATATAATATATATAATAACTCAGATCAACTCATTTTTCCTTAACAGAAAGCAAAGCCATCACTTAAGTCCACATTTCAAGTGGAAAAATTTGAAATAAGGGTAAAGGGGAGGGGCTTATCAGAAAGTCTGTAAATGTCAACAGCTATGCATTTGTCAATCATTTTGGACTTGTACGTAGACAAGTCTGCTCCATACTGGCTGTTAGTATAAGGTTAAATGCAGAGCGAGGTAACATGCAGAAAAGTTCTTAAGTCTCTGTGTGTAAGTTAATTTTCAAACTACACTTCTTGTTGTATGACATGGTGCATGATTGCTTGGGGGTGTGGGTGCGGGTGGTTGGTGTGGGGGCAGTCCATATGAATCTCTCAATCAGGTGCCTAACAGGCTGCCAGCAAAAGAAACAGAAGGCTGCGTTTGTTGGCCAACATGAACTTCTTTGGGCTTGGCAGAGCCACCAAAATTGGCCTGGACATGTGGCACTCAAACGCATACACACAGAGACATAAAAAGGTATTTTCAGGTCCTGTGGTGTCGTCTCTGCAGGAGAGCATGCGACGGGGACAAACACGCAGCAGGCCCATGTGGGAGACTGATGCACTTCTCAGTGGGAAGGAGTGACATTCTCTTTAATTAGGGTGCCGAAGCTTCCTACCTGCTTCATCTGCAGAATGTGCACCCCCTGTGGACGGAGTGCAGAAGCCCGGGGAGGAGTGACCTCTCGGCACAATGCTGAAGACGGGCTTTTCCTTACTTTATGATGTTTAATTAACATTTCATTAACATTTCTGTGACATTTCCATCAGGACCAAAAAAAAGGAAAGGAAAGAAATAAATAAACAAGTTTATTTATTCAATTATTGGTTTATGCCACACGTTAATGGTATTGAGACTGAGAAGAGGGAGAGAGAGAGAGGGTGAGAGAGAGAGAGAGAGAGAGGGAGAGAGAAAGGAGAGAAAGAGAGAGGTAGACAGAGAGAAAGAGGAAAGAGAGAGAGAGAGAGAGAGAGAGAGAGAGAGAGAGAGAGAGAGAGGGAGAGAGAAAGGAGAGAAAGAGAGAGGTAGACAGAGAGAGGTAGACAGAGAGAGAGAGAGAGAGAGAGAGAGAGAGAGAGAGAGAGAGAGGGAGGTAGAGAGAGAGAGAGAGAGAGGGAGCGAGACAGAGAGAGAGAGAGAGAGAGAGAGAGAGAGAGAGAGAGAGAGAGAGAGAGAGAGAGAGAGAGAGAGAGAGAGGAGAGAGAGAGAGAGAGAGAGAGAGAGGAGAGAGAGGTAGACAGAGAGAGAGGGAGAGAGACAGATAGAGAGAGAGGGAGCGAGACAAATAGAGAGAGAGAGAGAGAGAGAGAGAGAGACAGAGAGAGAGAGGGAGGTAGAGAGAGAGAGAGGGGGGAGACAGAGAGAGAGAGAGAGAGAGAGAGAGAGAGAGAGAGAGGGGGTAGACAGAGAGAGAGAGAGCGCGAGAGAGAGAGAGAGAGAGAGAGAGACGGAGGGAGGGGGGAGCGAGACAGAGAGAGAGAGAGAGGGAGAGAGAGAGGGGTAAGACAGAGAGAGAGAGAGAGAGAGAGAGAGAGAGAGAGAGAGAGAGACGGAGGGAGGGGGGAGCGAGACAGAGAGAGAGAGAGGGAGAGAGAGAGGGGGTAGACAGAGAGAGAGAGAGCGCGAGAGAGAGAGAGAGAGAGAGAGAGAGAGAGAGAGAGAGAGAGAGAGAGAGGGGAGACAGAGAGAGAGAGAGAGAGAGAGAGAGAGAGAGAGAGAGAGAGAGGGGGGAGACAGAGAGAGAGAGAGAGAGAGAGAGAGAGAGAGAGAGAGAGAGAGAGAGAGAGAGAGAGGTGAACTGGTTAAACATGCTAAGAAGTAAATTTCAAAAATTAGTTTGAGCCAAATCGTGTTATTTCAGGAAAAATGTAAAACAGGGTGGAACATGAGAATTGGAAACCTGCTCAAATTTAGCTTTCATTTAACCTGCAATGATAAATAGGTCACATTGCTTTTAGAACTGAACAAGTGCACATATGAATCAGGAGAGATTTACGAGACAGGAGTGACTAAAGTGTTGCTTCTAAGGTGCTTAGACATGTGTGTCAGTAATTTATCTCATTATTCCAATATCTTTGGCTTTGAGAGTCTATGGCCACTCAAAGTTTTACTAGAGTTTTTTCTGTACTGTTAAATTACACATAATGCAACCAAGAAACCAGCAGTTAAAAAAAATAAAGAAAATGATGAAAAGGCAGAATATGAAGAAAAAAAGAGAAAGAATAAGACAAAGACAAGAAGAATAAAACAAACAAAACAAAAAACGACAAAGAAAAAGAGAAAGAAGAAAATGACTAAGAATGAGACAAAGAAGAATATAGAGACAGAGAAGAACAAGAAGAGGGCAAAAAAGAAGACAACAAAGGAAGATGAAGAAAAAGACAAAGAAAACTTATCCTGGCTCTGCTGTGTTCTAGGAGTCTGAAGTCAGAGATTCTGAGAAATAAGCAACACTCTGAAGTCTGATATGAGAGATCGTCACCATCATCATGACAGATTCTGGGAATTCATTATAAAGACCCTCTTCCATTTCTCATAAACGTTCTTACTAGAAAACACTAACTAAACAGCACAAACTACATAGAGAGAGAGAGAGAGAGAGAGAGAGAGAGAGAGAGAGAGAGAGAGAGATGGTTACTATTAAGAGCTATTACTTCGGAGCCGTCAGGTAAAACCCACCAAGGTCAGAGGTCATCTGATGAGATGGCACACCATTACCATACACGCTTTCTCTATTCTTGTCACACGCACCTGCTTCATGCTTCATCACACTGGAGAAACACTGCCACCCCTTTGTAGTCAGTGTACCTACTGCCTGAGCGCTGCTAATTACCATGCCGTTCCAGGCTCTGCATGCGCAAGTGTGTCTTCTAGACCTGCTTCACCCCATTAGCTTCAACAGATCAAACCAATTAAACTGCCAGTGGCTGGCATCGCCCTGCTACCCAGAGGAGCCACGGGGCCAGATGTACGTAGTACAGGAGGCAAAAACACAACTTGATGCATCTGCACAATGTGCACGCGGTGCATCTGAAATTTACGTTCAGTTTATTAAGGCTGTAGCTCATCACGCAAATTGCGCCTGGGACACATACTAAATGCACTCTAAAGTGCGAAGAGCAAATTAGTGTTTAAAAGCCCAAACGGTGACAACGGTCAACCACTGAGCAGTCAAAAAGCTCCAGACTAAAAAGGTAAATGAAAGTTCAATACAAAAAAGGATTGGGTATTAGTACAAGTGGAATTAATTGAGCTGACATGTCGTTTGAATAGTAATTTTTTTATGAATGAAAAGAAGAAAAGGCTGTACAGAACGGAGTAGCTACAACCGTTAAAAGTCCAGCTAATCTGTTTTCCATTATTGTTGTGGTCAAATTCGGCTCCTGAATCATTGTCCAAGGAAAACTGCCACAAAAAACCCTGTTGAATTTTTTCTGCTAGATGTGAGAAATATGACTTATGTGCTACGACCAGCACCGTGAGATCTAGAAGTCCAAACTGACAAACAATATTAAAAGATACTGTTCTCCTGAATAACCCTTTCAAAAAAAAAAAACAAAAAACAGATTTTTACCAAACTGATTTCATCTGATCGTTTTAGTCTAGATGCACATGCTAACGATTATTTCTTTACATATGTTATTTCAAGTTTGGGGTTTGACTGCTGCTGCTTACCATAATTAGTCTCACAGCATTGGTATCAGTGACCCTCCATTCAAAATAAAAGTACAGATAAATATAGATATTTCATTTGTACAATATAAATACTGTTTTATACTGTTTATTACACACCAAATATTCTGAATAGGTTTTGTGGGGAAAACAATGCATCTGGCAACACAGCCTAAGCTGCTCTGAGCAACACACGTCACTAAGTTGCACCTGGCATTGAGAGGTTGGCAAAATCACGTGTGCAATTTGTTTCCACAAAGTCGCACTTGGCATTTGTCCACGGTTCTGTTTCCCAGTGCCATCACACTCAATCTTCCCTCAAACGCACAAGGATGAGTCACACTTCACAGGTTGCCATGTGCACAGTGCTTAAACTCATCTACATATTTAGGTTCATCTAGTGTTTCTTTAAGAATATGTAGTGTACTTGACTGAGTCAGAAATCAGTTGCAAACAGCTTTGTATATCATGCATACGTCATAGAACCTGTGGCTTACACTCCATTACCCACAAACCCAAGCTGTTCTATTAAAGAGTGCAGTACATCAGACACTGCCAAGCCCCTCGTTATTATTTCATTGCACTCAATTGACAGATGCTGATCCAGAGCACGTTAAAAGCACATTTTGGATTGAACACGGCTCACACTTCATCTGACGCTTTGGAAAATTGTTGTTGACAGACTAGTATTAGGGGCTATCTGTGTGGAGGATCAACTGTCAGTCTCACAGAGCCATGGGTAAGAGTGTGATAAAGAACAGGGAGGAAGAGTGAGAATTGGGAGAGGGGAGAAAAATACACATCAGGAAAAATGTGTTCTGTTCAAACATTTGAGCTGTTCTCTAAAAGCATGAACTTAAATGATTTATCCAGGCTACATTCTAACCTTGCCTTGGGAGTTTGCCTAAAGATGGTGAAAAAAGCATCATTAGCTAAGTGTGCTTTTGTTACACAGTGAACGCTGTACTTTTAACAAAAATGGATGTTAGGCTTGTCAGTTCAGTTTGTAATCAAATACGACTGCCGAAATGTTTGCAGTGTCGATTCAGTTCAATTTTTTTTGTATAGCGCTTTTGACAATTCACATGGTCTTATAGTATAGAAACAGAAAAATAAAATAATTATAAAATACTATATATCCCTAACATCTATCCCTAATGAGCAAGTCGGAGGTGATGGTGGCAAGGAAAAACTCCCTGAGAAAAGCTCCCTGAGGAAGAAACCTTGAGAGGAACCAGACTCAGAAGAGAAACTCATGCTCATTTGGGTGACAGTAAATAATGTGAATGTAAATAATGTCCTTTTTTATATTTGTGCAATCCTGAGGAACTAATAGGTCAGCACAAACTCTGTGTGTTCACCATGGACACAACACTAATTCCTTCCTGCCAAAGTCTTCAGGTGATTGTTGATAAAGTCCAGATCATACAGCTGACTGAAGCAACAATGGTTCAAAGAAGGCATGACAGTTTCCGGGCAGCTCCATCCACAGCAATCCCATGAGTCACTGGCTGACCATGCAGATCAATCCCCGTGTCTTCAGTGACAAACATCGACGTGATTGTCATCATCAAAACAAGGAAGAAGACTCAGACTGTCTACAGGGGATAGCCAAGAAAGTGAAAATCTATAAAGAAATATAAGACCTAAATAATGGCATTTAGCCAACAGAACAGAACTGAATGAAATCAGTGAAATCACTGATTTAATCCACACTTATGTTACAATGAACGATGTAATGTAAGAAATTTCTGTTTTTTAAGCCTGTTAAGGACAATATATTTATAGGAAAGCTCAAAAATGTCCCAAAATGGTTAGTTTTATTTCCACACAAAGGTTTCTATTTACAAGTAAATGATGAAATCAAACTCAATTCTGCTCTCTGCTCTCTGAGATGTCCCAAATGCTTGTTCATAAAGTGCTCTCTTTAATCAATAAGGTTATCCCAACAGAGATAAAAACATTTCACACTGAAAGCCAACAGTATCCTAAGTCGACGTCCATTCTGCCAGAAAAATGGAAGACCATTCTGGTAAAAATGGTTAAAGAAACTGTTTAAAGGCACTGTTTCCATAACTGATATACATTCCATATACAGCTGCATGCATTAGATGTAACCATATAGAACATTCTATATATACAGTAAGTGTATACTAAAATAATAAATGTAAAGAAAATTGCTTATAAGAAACATCTGTAACGGATTCTGTCACCATAAAATCTTCAAAATTCCCTACACCTCTAAAAATAAAAATTGGCACACTGAGACACAGCAGTAATTGCTCCACCATTATTAATGGAAATAACCCCAGGATATTATCCTCTACTATTGACTTTCTATTAAACCTCTGACCAGCAACCATGGATGGATTGTCATTAAAATGCAAGAAGTCAGCTAAAGTTCACTGTAAGTGGCACTTAGAGAGAAAAAAACCTGACACGCATATGAATCTTTTTAGCATGTGGTCTTTGTTGGCGTTCAAGAGTCATTTCCTAACAAAATTCCGCGTTGACCTTTTTTAGTTTAAACATCTTTCATTGACATGCTGGTCTATTTTTACTTTGGATAAGAGTTTCCTACAATTTGCCTCAACCAGATAAGTTCTAAATGTTCCAAATATCCCCAACAATGGCACTGTGCTCATGATCTCTCTGTCGGAACAAAACACTCTGCTCTGCATTCTGGAACTTGTGTCCATTGAGTAATACTCCTATATTTTATTTCTTATTCATATGTCACTGGCCATCAATGGAAAATAATGCATGAGAAGAAAAAAAAAAAAAAAACTATGCTGCTGGTAACAAAATTTCTTCAGTAATGTTACAGTCATAATACAGAACCTGGTAAATTTCAATGAACCTGAGTCTCTACTGGAAAGAAATTAGAAATCCTTATCATTTTTTTTTTCCAAATATGTTCTAAAAATATGGAGACAGATACATAATCAGAATGTATTTGTATGAAAGCTGTGGTGTACCTCAGGGGTGTATCTTTTGTTAATTCTTCTCGTTTTTCTTTTATACACGATCTACTGCTTACACTATCCGAAGCATCCTAAATTACATGAAGATCAATTTATCAAAAATGAATACAGGAAAATAATATTTTCCATGGGGTTTACATCATAGAGATACAGAAGTAGTCTGGCAGGTAATATTAACACAGAGCCTTGAGACTGGGATGGTTTTCTTGACTCAGGCCTCAGTGTTAAGAAAGCAATTACCTTGCACTACAAGATGCCAGGAAGCTGACTCATGCTTTTGATTTCTCCAATATGGACTATCTGAGAAATAAAACATGTCAGGGTGTGTAATTATCAAAAAATAATGTGTAACAGTGTAGAGTGATGCGTGTAGCAAAGTATATTATTCCTTTCACAGCACATCGATTTGCCTACAGTACAATAGCAAGGTTAAATGTATTAACCATTTATAACTACACTTAATGTCTGCAAAATAATTCTTTAAGTTTATTACTGCATAATAAAGAAACCAGAAAGAGCAAAGCTTTCTGTCCTAAAGACTTTCCCATAGTGGAAAAAATACTGACTGTTGACACCCAAGACTTCTTCAGTAAATCGTACGTAACCATCATGTCCTTAAAGATACTGTAGCTTCACTGTACCAATAATAATACAGTATGTTTTTCTTCGGTAATAACACATCTATCATGCATGTCAATGTGCAATAGTGTAACCACTGAAACTATAATGTTACAACAAGCACATTACTTTCTAAATCATTTTTGTTTGAGCCAGAGATTTGCTGTTACAGAATATAATTCTGCACACTCTAAGCAGTCATATTTGAGTATTTACATAACAGAGTTGTGGTATAATGTTGAAGCTGTTTACTGGTTTAACCTAAAAAGAATACAAAAGGAAATGTTCTGACAAACACAGAAGGACAAGTGGTGAGGCTTCCACCATAACAGAACCATCTGTCAAACATCTGTAGTCCAGAAGAAATCATTGCTTATTTGCCTATTTTGTGAAATTGTTATTAAAAAAATAAGTAAATAAAAAAAAAAGAAAGAAATAAAAAGGATGCTAGCTCTCCTGATCAGTGTAATTCTGATTGGTTTTATTCCTAGCGGCAGTATTTTTATAGCGGCTGTGTTTCATGAGCTCGGTTTGGAGCACTTGAGAACATGTTTAGAAGGTGTGGCGTCACAATCTGGTGATTTGCTAATTTGCAACTACATTGGGCAAATTTTTCCAAAGATATTTGAGGACGAAACGCATAGTGGTATAGTGGTAATGCATAACACAATAAACAGTAACTAATCATTTGAGAGAGAGAGAGAGAGAGAGAGAGAGAGAGAGAGAGAGAGAGAGAGAGAGAGAGAGAGAGAGATGAAAATAAACTACATTTCTCACTTCTGGGCTACACAGCTCCATCCAGTGGCAATTGGAAAGCTTGTTCTAAAACCCAGTGTTCCTTACACACTAGTGAAATAAATATATTTGGGTCAATGCTAATTCATTTCAATAAATTGGAAAGGAAATACGGCATAAAATATACCATTTAAGGTAAAAGGTAAAGGAAAAAGTGCAAATTAAACTAACAAAATACGCCCCTGTAAACCAGACGTCTGACAAATTATAATGTAAACAGAGGATACAATTAATAGCAAAGTTATAATAGGAAAACTGCTATTGTATTCATGAATACATGTACCAACCACTTCAATAAGAATCAGATCATTCATTCCAATTATTTAAATATCAGCAACACAATTCAAAACCTAATGCAAATACAGGTCATGTTTACCTCAAACATAAGAAATGGGGAAAAAATCTTATCTTTTTTTTAACCCCAGCATGATTGCTGATGCCAGACAAGCTGGTTTGAGTATTTGAGAAACTGCTGAGCTCCTGGAATATTCACCTACTTTAGTCCCTAGTGTTTTTACAGCATGGCACAAAAATATCCAGTGTGTTTCAGTTCTACAAATAGAAACACCTTGTGATAAAAGAGGAAAATGGGCAGTATGGTTCAAGTAGAATGGAGAACTTAAATAGGCACTCTTTACAAACGTGGTGTGCAGAAAATCACTGCAAAGCTTCAATATGTCAAACAATGTGATGGTCTCATCAGGTTCTGCTCAGTTCAGTCAAGAACAGAAATCTGAAGTTGCAGTAGGCACAGGCTCACCCAAACTGGAAAAAAAATGATGGACCATAAATTCTTTAGCTACTTCTAGATGATAGGGTCAGAATTTGGTATCAGCATCATGAATACTTGAAACCAACCTGCCTTGGGTCAGAAGTTCATCCTGGTGGAGATGATGTAATGGTGTGGGAAATGGTTTCTTGGCACATGTTGGAATGATACTGTTAATATCAATACATCTTTGTGAGGATGCAATAGTCTATCTGAAGTTTACTGGTGACAACACAGATTGTCATGTCACTCTGGTTCTCAAACTGGTTCCATAGCCTTCCCAGTCACCTGATCTGAATCCCATAGAGCACACTGGAATATGGAGAGTCAAAGCATAAATGATATAAACTGACAAAAAAAAAAATCACTCTTTACAAACGTAACGTGCAGAAAAGCATCTCACAGAACACAACATGTCAAGCACTGAGGTGGATGAGATACAACAGCACAATGGTTCCACAGTCCCAGTGTCTCGAGATCTGAATACAACAGTGCACGCTGGGATTTGAAAATTCCAAGCAAGCAGCAATTTTCCAACATACTCGTATCAACATGGACCCAAATCTAAATGGAATGTTTTCAACACTTTGTGTAATGCTTTCCATAAAGATCTGAGATCTGTTCTGTATGCAAAGGGAATTTCAAATACCCCAACTTAGTGTGTCTAAATACTAAGCTGTTTAATACACAGCTCCATTCGTATGTTCAGAAGCTGTGCTTTTAATTCAGGACAGTTCAGTAAACAGCAGCTGTATCAGATGATGATTTATATCCGTTTTGGTCAGAACAAGTAACATCCACAGTTAAAAGGTTTTTGATGATCTACTTCACTGTGGGCTAGCAACTGGGTGGAAGATTTATTACAGTTGTGAAACAAAATGACATACTGCACCCTGTTAAACAAGCTTTCTTACTTATAGAAGGCCTCAAGTGGACCAAGAAAGGATTTTAAAACATTTGTGAGAGATGAAAAGGTACCACTTGCCTCAAAACGTGTGGGAGGATATAAAATGATCCTGCACATCATAAAAATGTCATTAAGCACTGTATTACTTGTAGGAAATGGCCATGTAAGATCACATGAATAATGAAAGCATATGAAATCGTTTTTTTTTTTTTTTTGGTCTAAAGAATTTTTTACACATTTTTTACACAGTCCCTACACCTCGGGTCTAAGGTCAGCCAGATGTTTTCTCTGACACATCATATGAATATGGTTATTTCTATCTAACAATGATCCTTTCATTAGTTCTTTAGATAAACAATCAAAATATCAAGCAAATTCCAGATTTTCCGTGTACTTAAAACACAGGAAATCACCACCTGCTTGTTTTTCCTCTGAAGCTGTTACTAGGACAGGCATTAAGACTGGAGAAATATCAGCGCTTCTCAGAAATCCCAGCTCTGTGACTTGTTGACAGCTGACGTAATTAAAAGTCCGCCACTTTAAGGCTTGCGAAAGTGGTTTTCACAGTGACTGCATCTCAAACACATTTTTAACCAATCAGACAGTTGGATTCTAAACTCAGAGCAGTGAGAAGTTTGGTGTCTCGGAGCTGCAGTTATTCCTGCTATATTCGTCAGAGCGGTGACGTCCAAGACATCATCCTTTAACACGAGCTAAAAATACAGAGGCCCACGCAATTTGTCTCTCTCCCACATCTTCTCCCTCCCTTCATAAAACATTTACACATGCCTTTATTTTAGTAGTTCTGGCAGTCTAATTTGAGCTCAGAGTAGTGAGGGAATAATTCTAGATTCTAAGCACTTCATATTCACAATATAACATACAGCGATAACCAATGTGGTGTGTAGAGAGGGAAATACATCAAAAGATGTAGGAAGCACTGTGGACAGGCTTCCCTTCTCATCACTGCTGGAGCGAATTGTTGTATGGAGCATGTGGTTAGCTATTAGCTGAACACTGGCTTGTTTTCTCCCTTTAATTGGAGACTCCTGTGACCTGAGCCAGTGGAAAATGGAAGCACCGATGTGCTAACAGCGTCCATTCTGTCGGCGCACTGTGGTGAAATTTTACCCACGCACATAATTGACGGAAGCGCTCCTGTGACTTAACTAAGGTGACGCTCTTTCATAGAACACTCTGCGGCACGTAGACAGAAAATAAGCACTTAGGGGACATCTTGCTTCATACTATGTACATCTCTTTCTTTTGTGTCAGTTTGGACTGCAATATGATTGTAACGAGGCTCTAGTGGGGCATGTGTGGGAGTGTGTTTGTGTATATGCATTGTCAGGTTGCAGTAGGGTGTACGGTTGTGCTTGTGTTTGTATTCTTAACCAGTTGGGTACCTGCTCTCCGGTTGTATGGGGTCTAAAAACTCCAAATATTATTTCACTTACCAAACGGTTAATGTGGATTTCCATAATTGTTTACTCATGTAAGTAAATTACATCCAGACTTTAGGTGTTAAAGACATCCAATTACTTGGTGAATGGAAGGAGCCAAAGCCAATCAGGAAAGACCATCATAATTATTTATGAGTTATTAAGCATCAGTTATTAGTTGTTGATTGATCAACAATGATTGTGTTATTGTGTTCAATACTTTGATACACATAAACAATCAAAATTGGCACAGTACTGGACAGAGTATAAATATAAAAAATATACCTTGTTTGCTTTGTTTTGTGTTTAATTGCCTGGTTGAAGAAAAATAGGCATTTGTCTGTTTAGTGGTTATGTAGAAGCATCTATTTTCAGAGAACTTTGATTGACACGGCACATAACCAACTACAGACCTTTTCCTATCAGCAAACATCCGATTATTTCATTTACTCACCGCTAAGTGCTCATTGTATTGCCATTTATCTTGAAGCCAGAATAGTGTACAAAAAAATATCAGATTGCCTTGTTGCCTGTGCGCTGTTGATATCTTGTCAATCTTGGCAATATTGTGACCTACCGCTCACCTGTATTTGTTTACACACATCCTCATTGAGTCATAAATGTAACTTGTGTTACTGATTTTAATAAAAATCTACAGATAGACAAAGGACATCGATAAAAACTGCTGCATAAAGAACACAGTGTGTATTAATAGTTGCCAGAGTCTACTTTTATTATTTTCTTTTTTACAGATAGTACTCTGTGACCATTGGGAAGGCATTAGGACTATGATTGATTCTTCATTAGAGTATGAACCTTGGTGAGAAAAGCTAGCTATGATGGGAAGGGATGTGGTAGCCTAGTGGCTGGACTACCAATAAGAAGGTTGTGAGTTTGAATCCCAGGTCCACCAAGCTGCCACTGCTGGGTCCCTGAGAAAGGCCCTTAACCCTCAATTGCTTAGGTGTATAAAAATGTAAGTCGCTCTGGACAAGAGCGTCTGAAAAAAGCCTTGAACATAAAATATGTAAGAACGTGTCAAAATGAAGCAGTATATATTATTATTGTACACTATATTGTACAAAATTGACCAATATTACTTCAAACCTCATCCTTTATACTGTAGCTCTAGGGTTTAATTTATAACTGTGTTACTGGCTGTGTGGAGTATCTCTGTATCTCTGGTGTCCTCCAGAAACATGCAGGCTTGTCTAAATATCCCGCAGGTATGAATAAGCAAGTTATTATTGTTCATGGTGGTCTATGATGATGTGATGTCACATCCAGGGTGCATTCCCGCCTCATGCCTAGTGCCGGATTCTAAAGATGAATGAATGCTCCAAACTCAACGTCCTTGGCAACGTGCTGTACTTTTCTGCCTGAAAGCAAACGTGACTACAGTACATCTACAATAAACCAACAACAAATAAATGTGTTTTCTCTTGGATGCCAAAATGTCCTTGCACGCGGTCCAACACACTGACTCATGAGAAAACATTAACAGTGGAGCTTTTTGTTTGGGGCACACCTTGTGTAATAGGGATATACCATTAGTGATAATGCGACCATTTGGACAAAACATATGGGCATATGGTGTTTGAGAATCCAAATAAAAAACAGGATATTCTAAAAAAAATAAAAAATAAAAAAATTTCCCAAAAACAGTACAATTTCCCAAAAACAGCCAAGCTGTCATTGTGCTAATGTTTCAATTTCGAATGAATCCGCATCAACTGGAAAATTGTTCACTGTTGATAAACGATGGAATAAAACAGTTCTTGAGTCTACATTTAGACTTCTGGGCCATGTATGTGGCATGAGCCTGTAATGAGGACTCCCTGTAGATTAACCTGCTGAAGCGGAGCACAGTGTTTGTGTGGGTTTTATTATGGAAGCACTAATCCAGAGAGGATCCATGCAGGAGCAGGACTGCGAGCCAAGGAGAGCAGTGGGAACCTGCTGGGATCAACTACAGACCTGCTATTTGCAATCCCATAGTCCTTCCCCTCTCTGTTCATTCTCTTTCTCTCCCCCTGTTTTTTTTACAATGTGTTTATTTACTGAAGCTGTCCTGCCAAGGATGGCTGTTTAATTTCCTCTGGGACGGACACACTAATACACCAGAGAGAAAGAGACAGACAGAGAGGGACAGACTGAGACAGCAAAAATGGAGTAAAGCCAAGTGAAAAAGGGAGAGACATAAAATAAAATGGAAAAAAGAGTAGTTGAGACATCTTTTAGATCCCTTTTCTCACTTGTACAACTGTGTGTGTGTGTGTGTGTGTGTGTGTGTGTTTGGATGTGTGTGTGTTATAACAAGCAGCAGTCCTACACCTCTCCCTATGGAGCTTTGATTCAATAACACAGTGACCACCATAAACTTCATACGGTGTGTTTCTTCCTCTTAAACATACTGAACGTATACTTTACAGTACAACATGAAGAAAACTAAGCTGCTTATAAACAAGTGTGACAATATAAAACGTTGTTCTATCTGCGGATCGAAATAAACGCACACACGGGAGCTTCGGAATGATGTGACTCCCAAGATCCTCACTTTTAGTCTGACCACTATATACTGTACAGTCTTTTAAACCGCTGCAGGATTTATCAGGAAGCCTTATTTCTTTACGTGAGCCTCACCATCAGCTGCTGTGAATGATTCCACATAGATAACGCTTAAGAGCTACAGTACACTTCTCGTAATCAGTTTGCGTCCATGACTCAACCTTGCTTCAGTGCATAATGTAGCCTGGATAGTGTACAAATGTGTTAAAAACTGGTGGATCCAAATACCAATCTATATATAATCAAATCAGGCACCCAAAAAGAAAAAAAAAAAAAGAAAAGAAAGGAAAACACACACACACACACTTGTGTGTTCAATAAAGCATAGCTGTTGGTACAGCTTTTACTTCTAAAGCATCCCTTTTTCCTTTTTAAGGAATCAATGCAGACACACTAAACTACATTAAAGAAAACATTGTCTGATAAAGAGAACAACTAGTTGCGACAGTATAAATAACTTTATACCATCTGTTCTACTTCTTTTTGCATTTTCTTTGTTCTTTTATCTTTAACTTTCCATATTTGTTCTTTTTGTGCTTGCTTTATTTTTTTTCCACCAGTTGTTGTGTCTTTTTTATCAGTTTTATTTTGGTTCAGCTGTTCTTATGCAATGTTATTTATACTTCTATCTGTTTTTTTTCTTTACTCCTTTCAAGTACTGCTTTGAGAATATTTGGACTGTGACCGAGGCAACCTGATTTAACGCTTGGGGACAAAGGTGTGTTACCTTCTTGTCTCCTGCAATGGGAACAGAGAAGACATATTCCAGCTGGAAGACCAAGCTGAAGGCTGGGTGCCTTATCATTCTCAGCTCCACGTTACCACGTAGCATCAGGACAGCGCTGGAGGACAGAAAGACAGAGAGAGAGAAAGAGAGAGAGAGAGAGAGAGAGAGAGAGAGAGACAGAGAGAGAGAGACAGAGGCGGTCATAAATGCTCAGCACATGCATTATCAGCCAGCAAGACTCAAACTGTGTGTGTCTACCACGATTAAAGAGATCTATTTACTGTGGTGACTCACAACAGATGCTCAGAGTCCTGATTCATTCATGTCTGTTATATCACAATAAATAGTCTGTACCACAGTCGTACCCTTGTGCTTCGTACCCTTGTACTACTTTTTTACATAAATATATTTTAAAGGAATTATTATGTATTATTATTATAATAATGAATTATTATTTATTATTATTATTATTATAATTATTTATTATTTTTTTATTCTATTTTTTTCCCCAAATTGCCTCATATGGATGAAGGGCATGGCTCTGTATTGTGATAAGAGTCTATTGTATTAGAGTAAAAGTAAAGCCAAATTAGTCAAATCTCAATGAATGGGCAGACTGTGTGACAAAAATATATGTACAGACTTGTCTTATTTTTCAGCTCATTGTATTTTGCAGATTTTCTTTAAGGACATCTCTGTACTTGTAGCATATTCTCTCCAATATAAAGTTCAACATTTAGTCTAAAGAGCTGAGATGAAATTGACCAGGTGATGAGCCATATCTGTATAATCCCCTAAAATAAAGCCTGACATTTAGGTTAAAGTGTCTAATCTTAGTTTTGTCAGACCATAAAATCAGATGACAATCCTTCAGTTGCTTTTCTAACCATGACTTACATTAAGAAAGCATGATGTGGCCTTTATTAAGAAATGGCTTCTGTTTCGCTTTTCTAAAATTTTGGTTCTTGGTAAGCGTAAGGAAAAGTCTCAAAGGTTCTGAACTTCCACTGTGTTCATTGGGACCTTCAAAGCTGCAGAAATGTTTTGTTAAAATCCTCAGATCTTTGCCTGATTACAATAAAGATCAGCAGTCTGAACTCATGACTTCAGTAAATCCCAAGTTAAGGTAACTCTTATCCCACAAACAGAGCACATCCTTCTATTAATGACAGGAAAAGAAACACTTTACTGCTCTACCATTTGGAAGTTGAATACTTTTTTTTAAATGCACTATACATGAGCGATCAGGGTTTGGTTTATTTTTTTAATTTAAAAGAAGCACTGCCTTCGTAAAGCAGTGAAGCAATGAAGGAGTATTTAAACTATTTAAAAGCTACTTTTTATTTTATTCAGCTGCATTTTATATGGACACTATTTTGCTAATCTGTGCATGTAAACTAAACATGGCTTTAACAAATTAAATAGTGCAGAGAGAACCAAACTCATTAGTGGCTAATCGAGCCCAGCGTGGAAAGAGCTATGAGAGATTACAGTAGTGCACGAGGCTAGGATCCCACTCTTAAACAACCACTTGGCACTAATGAGGGAAATAATTGACTCATGCATAAGCAGGAAGTGTACTGAAATAACTACATGTGAAAGCTGGTAAGCTTGTTCAGTGGTAGTACTTTGTGGTAGAAATTATTATCGGATAAAGTGGCCAGTGGCAGCTCACTGGTTACGGATTTGGGCTTTTAGCTTATCGATGCAAATGTCATGAATTGAAAACCCAGCCTCATGTATTTCCTGTGCAAATTTGAAGTCTTTTGGATAGATAATATCAACCAAGTGAGTGAAATATACATGCTCTTTTTTTTTATGGAGTCCCCATAATTATAAGAATATGTCACGAGTTTTACCTTGTGGGGATATTTAACTGGTTTACAATAAGAAAGTAGCTTTTGTTTCTGCTTCTATTAAAAAGGGAGGAAAATGTTACTGAGGTTAGGTGTAGGCAATACATGCATAATGTAACTATAATATCATAACTAATCAGTGGAAATACAGTTCAGTGATAGAATCAGAGTGTGTGTGTGTGTGTGTGTGTGTGTGTGTGTGTGTGTGTGTGTGTGTGTGTGCGTGTGTGTGCGTGTGTGTTATCCCACTTAAGTGGAATACATTTCTAAAGAGATGCATGCAGCATATCTCAGGGGTCTTCAGGAGTCAGAATTTAATATGCATTTAATTAGTGTAAGTAAATATATTAAAGTGGGTCTTAGCCCTCTTTGGAAAGTGTAGTGAGGTTAAGGGAATTCCTTTACACACACATGGAAATTGATAGTGCTTTCTTTCTTTTTTTTTTATAATTTTTTTAGGTTCAGCCCCTCAGGGGAAGGTGGAAAAGAGGAGAAAGAATTTGAAATACTCTACAAAATGAATGCTGTTGCAATCTGCCATGGCTCTGCAGTAGACCATACAAACAACCTATTGGTTTCCAAATTGGATACATGAACACAGATGTGCAAGAAGAAAGATAATGAGGAAAAATAATTAGGACAGTGCCATATTAAAGTTTGGCACAATTAGTGCTACTATACGTCTGCAGTGTGAAAATCTATTAATTCCCCCAAAACACCTGTCATGTCTCAGTCATGCATGACAGTTTGTCATGCCTAATTTGCTCCCAGCAGTCTTCTTTCACCTTTCTTTTGCGTTCTTTCACATTCACTCTCTCACTCTCTCCCTCTCTCTCATATACACACACAGAGTCATCAAGATGGCGGCAGTGTCGAGCTGTAAACGTATTGTTAATTAATCACATTCTCTACTCGACACCCTGAAAACTGAGTCTGCACCTCCATGCCAGTCTCCTGCACGGTAAACTAGCCGTAAATGACAGGAGGCTGTGGTTGGTCTCCCGTTAGCACGTAGCTACAACACGTTTAGGTGTGAACTACGAGCTCTCACACGTCAGAGGCGAAGAGCTGAAAAGGAGTCGTGAGAGACGACATAAGGGAGATGTCAGTTCACTCCCTCTCTACAGTTCATCTTCTCCTCATCTTCATCAGGTTTTAAATATAGCCCTGTTTCCAGGCATGTTGATGCACGTGAGCTTTACGAAAGGCAGAAGTTTGTCTTCCTGTTCTTGACTTTTTCACCTCGTGGCATTTCTGCCGGGCTGACATCCAGGGAGAGCTAATGAAGCAGAACTTAAAGCAAAGGAGGCTGCGGAGGGGATCATCTGGCCAAAGTGAAAAGCAGTGAAAAATGCACTTCTGAAATCAGATTAGGTTTGCTCCATAAATTATTTATTGCTCCCACTGAAGATGTTTAATTCACATTGAATTCATATCTGAAATAAGTGTTATAAGGTGTGATGAATAAAAGATTGAGGCAGTGGTAAGTCAGGTTACCTTTGGGTTTTGTGTCACATGGGTCTTTTCTCTACCTTTGCTATATGCTCCAAGTCAGCTGTGCTACAGTATGAACATTATTCTCATTATTATCCTAGTACTGTATCGAAAGTTTACTCTTTACTCTTGAACGCTTCTGATAATTTTGCAGAACACATAATTCATATTCTGATCTGAAATATTTGGTGTTCTTAGAATTTATATATGGTTCTCTTTTGTATGCATCTCAACCCACAGTAAAGTTATACATTCAAACTGTAGCACAAAACCTTGATGATAATGTGTCAGAAACCTGATGGTGACCTCGCCACCCACGGCTGGATGCCCAAAAGAGAATAACTGGCTTTGTTCCCTTTGTAGGAAATTTGGACTTCTTGGACTGAATTTCTCTCCCTTCAATCATACATGCAGAATAGGATAATAAGCACTGTTTTTAAAATAGATTCAGGTAGCCTACAATATTTTGTGCGAAGAATTTTACAGAAATTGTAGTTGCCATATAAAAAACTCAACAAGTTAGAGAAGCATGTAGAAACTTGATGAGTAAAATGTCAGAGCATTAAAGAAATAAAAAGTAATGGATTTCCTTATTAAAAAAATAGATTTGGGGCCTCAGTAGAATTTTATAATATTGAAGACCTTCCAGAATTTACACACCTCACATAGGTTCTTTTACCACTGCTATGTTGATGGCACTTAACTTATATTCTCCTTCCATAGCTCAGATGCTAAGGCTTGTGCATGGATCTCAGCATGTCTGTCATGATCCATGATGATAGCTCATCAGTTGAAACCCAATCCCAGCAAAACTAAACTGCTGATCATCACAGGTGATTCATCCCCATTTCAAGATCTTGCAATATCCCTGCACAATGATCTGATCTCCGCTTCGGTCACAGCTTGCAACCTTGAGGTAACCATAGACAATCAATTGTCCTTTTGCTCGCATGTTGCTAATATAAGAAAATGACCCTCATGTCGTTTTCTTCTCTACAACATCGGAAGGATTTGGCCATTTTTGTCCATACAGGCTGCTCAAGTACTTGTTTCATCTCTTATCATTTCAAGACTGGACAACTGCAGCTCATTGCTGGCAGGTCTACCTGTGAACGCAATTCGTCCTTTGCAAATGATCCAAAATGCAGCTGCATGACTTGTTTTCAACCTGCCTGAATTCTCACACACCTCCCCACTGCTGCGATCCCTCCACTGGCTTCCAATAGCTGCACGCATCAGATTCAAAACACTGATGCTTTCCTAGAAAGCCAAAAATGGACCAGCTCTCCCTTACCTCAAAGCTATTATCGCTCCTCGCACTGCACCTCGCACTCTCAGAGCTACCAGCACTGCTCGACTGGTCCCACCATCTCTCATGATAAGAGGTAAGTATACAGCAAGACTCTATTCTGTTCTGTTCTGGCACCAAGATGGTGGAATGAACTACCCTTGGATGTCTGAACATCTGAGTCACTGGCTATCTTCAAACAACGGGTGAAGACCTACCTCTTCCTGAAATACTTGAACTAGCACTTTGTATTGTGAACTACTTGAACTACACTGTGTGTATTTAAAAAAAAAAAAAAAAAAAAAAAAAAATCCCTGAACAGTGTTTAAATTGATAGTTTAAGTCTGTAAACTAGTAAACCAGTGTATTCATCAATAGAGACTTAAATGCACTTTTGTATGTCGCACTAGATGAGTGTGTCTGCCAAATGCCGTAAAGGTTAAAATAAATCTGTGCTTATATTACCAGTCCACTAGTTCTGAGTAGTTTTGAATTTCCAGACACATTAACAGATGAGTTTTTTCGAGGAAGTAATTTTACATGTTTTTGGAAAATTGACCCACCTGTTTGTTTCTGTCGAGCTCTGTTTGAGGCCAGCGCTTCCTTCAGACCTGGACTCTAGCACCATCAACTGAGGTCCATCCACCCAGCCCAGGCCGTTATGGACACCAACGTGCAGCCTTCTCTCCTGCACCACCACTGAAGGCACCTCTGCACCCATTCCCTAAAGAGTGAACCCACACACAGACATTGCTGAGCAAACATCATCATATTATCTCCTTAGGTTTACTCAAAACTTATTAGCAATGCAATTTCATTTAAATAATCGTTTCACATAAAAACATTTCTCATTATTGATGACAGCTACTACAACCACGTTAGTGCCAGTGACCCACTTGCTTGTCTCTATTTATCATATATAGTATATATATTGTAGCCCTAATGCACATATGCAGTGCTAAAGATGACAATTTTAATACACAATTTTAAAACACAATGTTATGTATTCATTTATTTATTTATTTTTTTACATATTTTAACACTACACAACCTCTATACTATTTTCTGTAATTAGGACTTGGTTTTAACACCTACAATGCCTTGCATAAGTATTCAACCCCCTCAAATATGTCCTCCTTTTGTAATGTTGCGACTGAACGCAGACTTAATTAGGACTTTAGTTGATGAATCTCCACAAAATCTCCCAAATAAATCGGGGGGAAAAAAATCAAAGGGGGTTAATATTTATGCAAGTTACTGTATATGTTTTGGGTTGTTTTGTGGTAGGAGAAAAATGGTAAGGGTGTAGAAGAAATAAACACGTGTGCAGCACACGTGACAAACATACTCAATGTGTCTCTCACACACACACACACACACACAAAGCATCACGCATATGCTCTAAGTGTGTTTAGCCCACAGGGGCATCTCCTTTGGCAAGCCTTGTTTGTGCTTAATCCTAGGAGGGAAATGGGGCAATATGTGTCTCTGTGTGTGTGTGTGTGTGTGTGTGTGTGTGTGTGTGTGTGTGTGTAATGGTCGCATGCTTATGTTGAGATCCTGTCAGCTCTGTCCTCTGGGTTTCTCTGTGCTTTATCGATCACCCCTCTCTTCTGTTTCTCATCAAAATGAGAGCTTCTACACTGTTAGAGGAAGTGCATGTTGTAGCACTGACTGAAGAGAGCGAAGCGAAGTGGAACACAGCCAGAGGAAAAACAGAGCCATTTGCATATTTATGTAAAACAGAGTTAAATAAAGTTAGTCTATATGGACGTCTGTTTTTATTGAAATCTCAAGAATTGTACCATTTCGTTACACCCCAGATTTGCAGACTTACTGCCTGGCAAAAAGATTCTTAATTCAAAACATCTATTGGTTAAGAAGTACTTGTATAAAGACAAGCTTTAAATGCATGAATCCTTTGGCATGCAGTGCTTTAGCCCCATTCTAATGAAGATAATAAAACAGTCTTCTTTCAAAGAAAAAAAAAAATAAAAAATCATCCTCCTCCTCAACAACAACGATTATTCAATACTGTGAATATTTTGGTGATAAATAAATGTATCAACAGTTACCACATTTGTAATCAATTTATGTGGATCAGCTGTCAAACAAATCTACCGTATCAGAAGGAGTACAATAATATAACCCTACATCATGTGTAAATTACATCCATGCATGCTGTTACACCTTCTGACCAATCAGAACTACTGTAAGAATACAACGCTACTGCTGTACAAGTACCTCCATTGTTCGGAAGACTAGATTTCTCTGGGTTTGTAAGTTTGCCTAAATAGATGTAAAATAGAGAGAGATGCTATTGAGAAGCAACAAACCTTGAAATCAAAACCGGTTGCAAACAGAGATGAAGATTAGCACACTTTCATGGATAGCTGACATTTTAACCATTCGAGTGCATTTAAGCCATCGTACCATTCTGCAACATTGAGCTGTTTGTATTCATAAAAAACAGTTTGCAGAACTGAAGTAATTCTGTGGCAAGTGAATCAAAATCTATTCCATAATAAGAATCTATAATAAAACGTTTAGGTAAAGAAAATTCTTACAGGTTTAAAACATACATTAGTACATAATTTCTTTTTTTAGGAATCTTAAACTATGAACCGTGGAATAATACAGTAAATGCTATATCTAGATCTTAGCTTTAAATATATCTTTCCGTGAAAACCGCCTCCTTTTTCCAACAACGTTAAGCAAAAAACATGGCTAAGGAGCCAAACACATTTGACTAAGCCCTTGCACTTGTCCATTAGTCAATATCAAGCCATGTTTAACAAATATATTTATGAAATAGGACACCGCCTCCACCACAGCATGGATCTACAGTCAGACACCTGCTGCTGCTAAGATGTATTAACTGCTAAGCTCAGTGGCAGAAGCAGTCGGAAGTTGTTTATCACAGTGGTGGGTTTATGTGAGGCTTTGTCGTAGATGAACATCGTTTCTCCAACAAGCTTCCACTGACTGCTTTCTAACCAGGCCTCCCACATACCCGTGTCTCCAATTAGTATATCAATTGTTCTGAGGGTTTTATATCCAGAGCTCTAGTGAAATGCGGCGAACACACCCTACACTATACAGTACCGTCATTCGTAACCCAGTTCGGTGAGTTTCAAGTAGATGTTTAAGAATATTAGATGTAAAGCAACTTCAAATGTTGTGGTTCAAAATCTGCAGTTTAACAAAGCAAATTCCAAGGCAAAGAAACCAAATTGAAAAAGATGGGCACAATTAAATAGAACAGTTTACATACAGTATTCTTTTTTTTTTTTATAGTCATAGTTCAAACTAGGCATCTCTCAAACCCCAGTCATTTCTATACAGTCTATAATGTAATAAACACCGATCATCTTATTTGTATAAATGGTATAACAGACATTGGTGTGTTTTAGAGTGTTCCAGATAAATGACTGTCGATCAAGCATGTTCATCTTATTTTGGATCCAGAGCCTATACCGGGAACATAGGGTGTCCATCACAGGGCACGATGCACACACCCGGGGGCAATTTAGAACATCCAATCCACCACCACACAGACAGTGATCTGAGCACAGATTCAAACCCAGGATCCTGAAGCCATGACTTCGCTCTCACTACCCTCTGCAACGCTGTTAAACCTTAACTGTTTTTCTGCTGTTTGGTTAATTGAAATAGTTTCCTTAACATTTGATATAGCACTTAGGTTTGGCACCAAACAAGAATTTTTTTTCTTTTGATATTTTGTACTCTGATCTCTGGGGCATTAAGGTGTTCTAGGAGCAACATCAAATAATTAAATCAGGGAGTGTTGTGACTGGCTTCAGCAATTTGCCTGCCACGAATGCCAGCAGTTTAAAAGAGCAGCAGAGACTCAGTTGCATTAATAAACTCATTAGAATTCATAATGCTTTTTGTATTTGGCATTCCTCATAAGTGAGACAGCCTTTTTTTTTCGTTTTGTGAGATTTCTCAGTAAATCATAAGAGAATACAAAGAAAAGGACACACACTTCGGTGGAGAATCTTGCTGTTATTTACTGCTCCCAAACCACAAGACAAACATATTTATTGAATGGTTTAATTAAAGAATTGACATTTTTAAAATGTTGTCTGTATCTATTGAAGGATAGGGAGTCATAGTTAGAGCAGAAGATGCTGACATAATCATAACAGCTTACGTTTCCGATTATTTGCAGGTTGCTACGCACTGCTTCCTCCACTTATCACAGACAATTTCCTCCCGACAGGAGGGCTTCACTCAGCGGTCTCCAGACACCAGGGATCAAGTGGAAAGATGCACACATCCCAAACATCAGCTCTTCCTTGCATCTGTAAAATCACTATGACTGGCTGTGGTATACATTTCAGAAGTTTCCCAGGACCAACAGCACAAAATAAAACAACATATCAGTATGATGCTAAATTATTTTATTAAGCTATCATTACTAATATTATTAGGAGTTTCTGGGTACTCATAGCACTTTATTTAATTCACCAACTATTGAAAGTCTATAAGGGATATAACCCTTGCTAGGAAGGTTTAAAGGGCATCCGATGGAGACTAGAGGTGAATCCGATTAGCCACCATTAAGAGTCATACGAACAGGAGGTTTTTACTTTCATGCCAGTAAGCAGTTAAACATGAAGCTCACAGGACAAAGAAAGACAACGGTCATTAAGGTGAATGGGAACGACGCATTTAATATGATGCATTGACAGCTTTATATTATTTAAATTCATATTTAGTAACTGCCTGGTCAGGGTTGGTTTAGATTGATAAAGTGTTTTCAATATTATCTGCAGAGTGGGAGTTCACATCCTGCTGATCTCACAGGGTGCAAAATTGATGGCATACTTTCTCTCTCCCCCATTAATCTCAGTGACACTAGTCAATCATTTTCATCTTTCCACTGAGTATGTCATACTAGCCCTTATGCCTTGTCCTGCTTGGTTGGTAGCTGTTGTGCGATAAATACTGTAGGTTGGAATTAGTCAAAAATATTTCAGGCATAAAAAAAAAATCTATTTTAAATCTAATTCCATATATCTGGGGCTTTCTAAACACTGTGTTCCACTCAAGATCTATAATTCATACCAGTTTCTTTTCTCCTATATTCATTTTTTTAATTTTATTATAGCCTTCACAGGTTTCACAGAATGTCACGGGCATGCACTATACTGTAAATCACAATAAATACACTATAAATCAGCTTCTTTTTACAGTAAAATGTAGAAAGAATATCTTTATATAATATGTCGGTCATGTCGTTCACAGGAAGAACAGCGAGCCAGAGAGATATGAGAGGGAAATAAAACGAAGTTTGATGTCGGTAGCCTATCTGTTACATCTTTTTATTTCTTTTTTCTTCCATTCCTCTTAGCTGCTGTTCTCTACTTCTCTTGCATGCTCTCTCTCTCTCTCTCTCTCTTTGTGTAGTCACGAATTTTGTTTCCTGCCCCCAGTATATGAATATTTTACAGCTAAGAAGCTTAAAGGGAACAATGAAATGGCCTGCAGTTAAATTATACCCTATTTTCATAGCCACAGAGCAGAGAGAGTGGGAGTATGAGTGCAATACAGAGAGAGAGAGAGAGAATGAGGGAGGGAGGGGAGAGAGAGAGAGAGAGAGAGAGAGGAAGCAAAAAAGCATGAGCAGTATAATATTTAACGATATTAAGAAAGCGAGCAGAAAAACAGTTTTGACTCTGGACGTGATGACGCTTGTCCTCCCTCTGCAGTTTCTACTGTGAAATGTCTCAGCTCAAAGGGTCACACGTCATTTATCTCAGCTGCTATAGCAAAGGTCGTCTGACTCGACAGCCACCAGCCCACTGCTTCAGCCACAGCTCAGACATTAGAAGGAGTTGAAAAGCAGACAAGTGCACACAAAGTGACAGGAAACAGAAATCATCCAGGATGAAGCTCAAAGAGATCACATTACCAAATAAGTATAATGGTGTACGGTCATGGAGAGAGCTCTAGAAACATACTTGGGATACCTGACTAACACTTTCCAGAAAAACAGACCTAAGCTGTATTTTGTTAAGGGCAAAATCGTTTGGACATTTAGTATCCTTTATCTGGGTAGATGCATGTATGTCATGTTGACTCATTTTTGTAATAAATTGGGTTACAAGTTATTATAAGAAAGTGCAAAAGAAAGAACAATCTTGGATTTTTAAATTAGTTTGAGATTTCTAGAATATTTTTTAATATTTGATAGAAATATATATGTTACAGAGGACATTCCGCCTACTAAGACATTGTGACTTCTTTCCTGGATTACTTATTCTCTTTGAATCTCAATAAACCTTCCTTAGAATTTGTCATTTTTTTACACACTAATTTAGTGTTATTTTGTGCAGACGCTCAGTAGCTTGGCTTGACTTTTCTAGTTCTAGATGTTCATAAGGTTTTTTGGGATTTCTAGGGAGATTTCTACTCTTAGTCCATTGTGTGATCCGGTACACTGTTGTGATAAAGCAGAAAAGTCTGTAGTTGGAGATGTAGTCAGTTCCCAAACATACAACCAGGCCGTCTAACGGTTCTTTGCAGAAACCTACAATGGTGTAATTACCAACGGATAAGAAAGTTTCCGTCTGAGTGTGTAGTGTATCTTTACCCTTAAATTTTACTCAAGTGCCAGTTATTTTTATACTACATCTGTATTTCCAGGTGAAAGATACAAATTAAAGCATGCAAAACATGTATACTGTACTTGAGGATACCTCCCTAAAACGATGATCTGTAGAGTTTACAACATACAGCAATCCTAAATCACTTGCACAATTTAATTATTTTTTGTTTTTTGTAGTTCAAGAAAATCTTTCCCATTGTTAGAAAAATAGCTCAGTGGATAGAAATAGTGAATGATTTCCATGCTCCTCTGGGGTTGGGGGTTCATTTCCCACCTGAGTGCACAGAGTTTGCATGTACTGTGTTTTCTTGCCGACTGATTGGCATCTTTAAATTGTCTGTGTGAATGGTTTAGTGTGTGTGTGTGTGAGAGAGAAAGTGTCCTGCGATGAGTTGGCACCTTGTCCAAGGATAAGTGGTACAGAAAATATACCGATGTATGGATGGATGGATGGATGGATGGATGGAGAGATGTTTCCATTAAAAGTAAAAAATAACAGCTTTGATGTCAAAGTAAAGAAGACTATGCCTGACTTTATTAGTTTTATCATTTCTCAGCAAATAGTCTGTCTTTTTACAGGGCTACAAGTGCATGAGAGAAAATACTTTTCCCAGCACACTTGCTTTGAACCTTAACCTGCTTCGGCTTTGATGCTTTAGTTCTTCACTGCTGTGAACGAAGTAAAGTAAATGTATAATAAGAGAAATGATACTGCAGAAGGAATGAAACCTGTGTGCTGCTTCCCTATCACTAATCTCAACCAATTTTCACCCTGAATGAATGAAACTGAATGAAATCTCGTCTTTTAGGCTAAAGTGAGTGAGATAGTGTCAGCTTTGCATGTAATCCGGAAGCGATGGTTTCATTACGACTCACGGCAGTAATTGCTTGTTCATAAACACTAGACTCGGGTCGCAAAGTTAAAAACGTGGCACAACCCTGCAATTCTAATTTACAAGGACAATGGTGAGCGATAGCTATAACACCAGAGCACTAACAGGCCATGTCACAGACCATGAGTCAACGTCATCTGATCGATAGGCAATTACATTACCGCTGGATTCGGCTTCAGATAGACAGTATTCACGGACCAGAGAAGGCAGAAGATGAAGCAAGGCTTGGGCCTCCTCCATAAACTCTGATGCCAAAGAGTTTCCTTTGCCAGTGCATCTACTATTATTCAAAAAACATCTTCAATAGGCCAGTTTGAAGCACTTAGGAAGAAGGTAGCACAATAATTAATTGAATAAATCATAAATCAATGCTCAAAAGCACTCACCTCATTGCTATTTAAATCGATATGATAGTCCTAAAATGGTAATGGCGCTGATGAAATTTTAAGTATTAGAAGATAATAACAAATGCATGCTGGAAAAACATGCTTGCATAAGGAGGAAGAAAAAGAGGAAGGTGGACAGACTAGGATATGAAGACTAGATAAAAATAGTGCCCATGCTGTGTCTAATGTTGCAGACAGTTATCTACTTGTAGTGTATATTAGAAAACTGAATTCTAACGTCGGGGTCTGCAGTTTGGAGGTAAGCGTGAGTGCCTGCATGCATTCTGTGCTTCCGGCTCTGTACAGTACAACTATCGGTTACACGCCATTTAGCTCAGCTGCTGTTGTGAAGGTCATCAAGTAAGTGTAATGGTGTATGGTCATAGAGAGTGCATAAAGATACTTCAGACACCACACTTGCTGGAAAACTCCGGAAAGCGTATTCCACAATAGTGATTCAGTTTAATCATTTGGCCAAGAGGTTTGGCAGAATTTCAATCCAATCAGTGAATAATCTAAAGCCCTGTTAAGACAATCTATTGTCATCTATTTGAACATCTGATGGCTGGCCAGGAAGAGATTTGTTGATTTGATTGACCACTTGCAATCAAATCATAGGAAAGTATGTACAAAAATGTCTAACTGCAGACCCGGAGTCTCCTGTATTACCTGTCCTACACATTTTAGTCTTTGATGTAAAAGTACAGCTCTTGTATAAATCTGTTCAGAAACCCAACAAGGTAAAAACAGCTTGCTTGCTAAAAAGGTTGCTCGCGTTGGTTTTCTGGCAAGACTCACATTCTTTTTTGCAACTCGAGTCTGCCCACATGCTTTACCTGCTCCTGCTCGCTACAGTGCAAAACTGCTTAAAAGTGGAGTGTTTTCAAGCCTTTATTGATTTTATTGTTTTTTTTTACTTTGCTCATTTCTAGCAGTTTTTGGATGGTTAACACTACCTGCTACTTAGAACTGTGATTGTATTTGTAGTTGTAGAACCATGTGGAATTGCATATGCAAAATTCCCTTCTCCTCAACCCAACCACCCGGTTTTCTCTCCAATTTGGTCACCAGCTAGCTCTACCCTATGATCTACAGCATCTTACCGACTGTGAAATGTGAAAACTGACACGACCTTCCATCAAGACTCGAAGTTCAGCTAACTGCTGTACCTTCTGCATCGCAGGACAGCGTAACACTCTCAGAGCAAAGCGCTAACTGACCTGTTTCGCACTTAGGATTTGGACTATTTCTATCTCAAGTGATGGTAAAAATCAGTGTTCACATGAATCAGATTCATGTTTTCAATGATGATTTGATAAGAAAAATGTGCACAATACTATCACTGATGAGCAGGTATTATATTTGCCCACTTCAGCAAGCTTTTGTAGCACCATAGCACAAACCTGTAGTGCCGTACGTCACTTTGTTTTGTTCCTGTTCTGTCCAGTTTCTCATAACGTTTCACCTATTTTCAGTTCCACTCTAGACTTGTGCTTCTACTTAAACCCTTGTGTGTGCTGTCTTCACTGGGAAGTGTTTCCTTCGGGTGACATCACTGTGCCTCCTAGTCTGTGTTCCCGATACCCATTTGTAAAACATTGTCTGTTCCCAACCTGCCTGAGGTTTTATATTGTATAGATTTGTTAGGACCTTATCCAGAGTTCTTGTTTCTTTTGCCAAATCTGTACGGTACCTGACCTGCATTTTTTGCATTGTTTTTGGATTCGCCATGTCTTGTCTTGTCATGTCAAGTTTGAATAAAGAAAAGCTCACACTTATGGTGTGTATCGGTTCCTGAGCACCACATGATAATGATATCCAAAAAAAAAAAGTCTTAATAATGAGAGTTTATCGCAATGACTTATCTGAAAAATAAACAGGCTTAACATTTTCCTCAAACTGACTCATCATTGCAAAGTAAATTAGAAATGCGCTGAACATCCGCACTTCAGATGCCGAATATTTTCTCATTAACAACATCCACGCTTCTATCTACCCACCTTTATTTTACATTCGCATTTGTTCTATGTATTTTTAAGCACATGCAATCACTGTCAAACAACTTCCAAAGGTCTCCATGAATTTTGAGCTTGCTGTGACTATCAAGAACAATTACCACATGCAAATATCTCATTTGCATAATGTTTTCTAGCACGACTTTCTATGCGCCATCACTCGTGCAATTATTTTTGTAAACCTCCTGCAACCTGCCCACTAACTGCACGCAATTTATCCAATTGGAGACGCAAATTAGAGTCTAGGTGTGCTAAAAGTGACATGGTGTGTTAGAAGTTTGGTGAATGATTTCAGCAGCCGCAAAACAAGACAAAATAAAACAGGGTTCATGCTGCTAGGTGGAGTGTTACAGCTCAAAGGGGGGGGAAAAAGGAGCAGGGGGGTTAAGGGGCTGCTGGAAAGACAGCAGAAAGACAATTTGAATGAGCAAACAAAGTGATTGGTATTTTAGAGCACATCCGAGTTCTGTCTAAGAAAGTATTAATTGGCTACTCGCTCTAATTAGGATGAAAGTCTTCAAAGTGTTTCCTCGGGTTTCTACAGCCTCTGGCAGACAGACGCGCTAGTTTTTATAATGAGGAAGTGCATGAATGAGAGATGATCAATCCACCAAAATAAATAATGATAAAGGAATGAGAAAGAAGCGTTTGTGAAGCAGATGGCTTCATCAAATTTGGATCTATTTCATTTTTATTCAATAAAGAAAAGAATTCTCGACCCTTTCCACTATGCTTTCTAAGAAGTCAAAATTCTGCTTTCGTTTTTAGACGTGTGTGTTTGAGCGCTGAGAGAAGATGCCCGGCTAGATGAAGAGACAATGCATCAGGACTCACCCCCTTGAAAAGGTCACCCTCCCACATGAGGGCCAATTAGAGACTCCTGTCAACCGCAATCACAGCTGAATTACCACCTCCAAAAGGTGGCAGCGCAGAGGTCACGTCAGGCAAAAAGCGAAAGACAAGCGCCAGGGAAGATTGATTATCAACCTCTCCTTCTTTCTCTCTCTCTCTCTCATACACTTTGTCTGCCTCTGCATCTCTCATTAGGATTTTACTGAGACCAGAGGCACCTGTAGGGCTCCACGTGTCATTCACAGATCACACGTACTCTCAGAGGCTCACGTGGCTACTTGTTGATGTTGATGTATTGAGCCATTAGGCTGCATTATGCCATCATTACACTGCATGTGAAAAAGAAAAAACAACATGTCTGAATCGGAAGATTTTCAAAAGAGGCAGGAGAAATAATTTAGCATTAATCCCTGGTACTTTTGAATTCTCAAGTCTGATTGGTCAAAAAATGTCCTTTTTTTTTTTTTTTTAAATATGCTGTTTTTCCTTCAGTATAAAATAACTCAAAGTCATCCGAACATCCATTTCTGTAACTATTATCCTACACAGGGTCATGAGGGAACTAAAGTCTATTCCACCAGAGAACACAATCTCACACACTTTACAAACACATTACAGACACAATACAGACATTACAAACAATTTAGTGATACCAATCAGCCTACAACACGTGTCAACACGTCTTGGGGCAATGGGGAAAGACAATCCACACGCACACCCTCACACACACACACACCCTCTCACACACACACACCCTCTCACACACACCCTCTCACACACACCCTCTCACACACACCCTCTCACACACACCCTCTCACACACCCTCTCACACACACCCTCTCACACACACACCCACACACACACCCTCACACACACACACCCTCACACACACACACCCTCACACACACACACCCTCACACACACACACCCTCACACACACACACCCTCACACACACACACCCTCACACACACACACCCTCACACACACACACCCTCACACACACACACACCCTCACACACACACACACCCTCACACACACACACACCCTCATACACACACACACCCTCATACACACACACACCCTCATACACACACACACCCTCATACACACACACACACACACCCTCACACACACACAGGAATCAAAATCCCAACCCTTGAGGCACGAGGCAAATAGTCTAACCACCAAGTCATCCTGCTCTGGATAATAATAGTTTAATATGGTGGATTTTTTTTTTCTGTAAGAAGACATTTATTTAATATTTCTAGAATGAGTCTCCGGTGTCAGAACTTCAGTAAGTTTCCTCCATGGAAAAAGACTTCCTGTTTCTGTGCAGCATTTTTGTTTGGAAGAAGAAAAAAAACAAGAAGACCAGTGACTGAACCACCGCTACTAACATATTCTGAGGAAATAATTTGTTTCATGGACCTTTTACATCTTTAATTGTAGCTGATAAAAATGCTCTTTAATTAGTAACTGTTTACAAATAACTGGTAGAACATGAGTAAATCACTTCCTCCCATCCTATTTTGAGGTTTTTGTTGTTGCTTCCTGTCACTTTCTGCATGATGAGTGCTCATGTGTGTGACTTATGCATCAGAAGCTAATGGAATATTGATTGCTGAAAGTTTAGAACTAACCAAATTGCAACAGACAAAAATTCATCTTTTTTTGCAGTAGCTGTTGATATCTTTTCTGCAGACCAGAGTTAATTGCTTGCTCAGAAGGAGGAGAAAAAAACAAGAAGAATCCATCAATAACACATTTTGAATGATGTCCCACTGAGGAATTCTGTAAAACACACTCTTATACAATAATTGCTCAAAATCTACTCTTGTGTAGATTTTGCTCTGTGCTACTGTTTGACTTGCAGCAGGTTGTTTCCCATCATGCATTAGCAATGTGCTGTGAGTGCAGACTTGCTTGCTAACAGGTTTAGTGCTGGTCTGATAGTGATGATGCAGAGTGTGGACACATGGGAGATGGGAAGAAAAGCACAATTAAACTGGTGTAGAATAGCACACGAGCATGTACACACAGGTACACACGCACACACACACACACAGCTGAGGAAAGTCACTAACACTGCTCAACATGCTGATCTGCATGGGGCTTTACACACTGGGATTGTGTGCATGCGGTGAAGGGTGTTGGAGAGAGAAACACTGACAAGAGGGAGAGAGAGAGAGAAAGAGGGAAATAATAAAATGTAAGAGAGAGAGCGAGAGAGAGAGAGAGAGTGAGAGAGTGAGAACGAGGGAGAGGGGGGAGAGAGAGCGCAAGAGAGAGAGAGAGAGAAAGAGAGAGTGTGAAAGAGAGAGAGATAGAAAGAGAGAGTGTGAAAGAGAGAGAGAGAGAGAGAGAGAGACAGAAAGAGAGAGAAAGAGAGAGAAAGAGAGAGAAAGACTGAGAACGAGGGAGAGGGGAGAGAGAGAGCGCGAGTGAGAGAGTGAGAGACTGAGAAAGAGGGAGAGAGAGCGAGTGAGAGAGTGAGAGACTGAGAAAGAGAGAAAGAGAGAGAGAAAGACCAAAAAAAGAGAGAGACAGATAGAGAGAGAGCAAGAGAGAGAGAGAGAATAAAAGAGAACGAGAGAATGGGTCAGTGAATGTATGAAAGAGAGACAGTGTGTGTTTGAGTGAGAAAACAGGAGATAGAGCGAGAAAGAGAAGGACGAGATTGTTAAAGAGAATGAAAGAAAGAGGGATCGGGGCATCCGTAATAATTCTTTATTATATTTGTTTCATTATAGAAATATTCCCATATTTGATTCCGAAACACAAACACAAAGACACCAACACTTTTCCTATCAGCTGATATCCAACACCGATATCCTCTTAGTTACCAAGGCAACTCTCTGTACACGTTTATTGTGAAGTCATGCAAACCACAGAAAAAAAAAGCATTCACCCTCATCATGGTGCGAGCGAGAGCTCAAATCTCCACGATGCCACAGAGATCCCTAGCTAGGAGTCGAAGAGAGCACAACAGAGTAAACTGGCTGTGCTGTCAGGGTGGGAGAAGAGTCACTCTGTCCTCTGCCAAGTGGCACACTAACCAATCGTGGGTGTCTGTGAGCTCATGTATAAGGAAGAGGGCGGATTGCGCTTTGTATGTAGCGTGATGTAGCATGAGCAACAGTTCTAAAGAGTCATGGGGGCTGATTTCACGAGTCTTGGAGGAAGCACATGTTGAGTAGCTGTTGCATGATATGAAGGAGACAGTGAGTGGAAAGTGATAGATTGTGGGTTCAAATGGGGTTCAGGAAAAAGAAAAAAAAAAAACAAAAACATTTTTTCTCATCGGATCCTTTTACGCCATCTAATATGTGAAAACCTCTAAAGATACTGAAGCGCGGTTCATGCACCTGAAAATCTGAGGAAAAAAATGATAAATTGCGAAGGCCACTGCCATAAGACCTGTGACATTTTGCTTATCTTTGTAAAAAAAAAAAAAAAAAAAGAAGTATAGTGCTCAGTTTTCTGTACTCGTGTTTCTATTTATTTATTTATTTATTTTTCCCCAATACTCAGATACTGGTATTGTATCACAAAGCAATGCTGCATGTAAAGCAGCAGAATGAACAGAGTGCATTAATCTAACTGAAACTGAGATAGCGCATCTGTGTAAGTGTGACAGTGTGTGTGTGTGTGTGTGTGTGTGTGTGTGTGTGTGGGACAGAGAATAAAAAGAAAAGCATTACATACAGGTAGACACCCTCTGACAATCAAGCCCCCTGATGCAGACACACCCACATGCACACAAAGGCGTAAGAGAAGGAATGAGAGGTTTATCATGACAGCGATATCGATTCTCACTTTCATCCATCCGTCCTCTTTCCCGCCCTCTCTCTCTCTGTCTCGAATGAGTAAATAAGTGCAAGCGTGTAAATGCATCAGTGCTGTGTGCGGCTCCTCTCACCTCCCGAACGACAGAACGAACAAATGTGGCTCTGTAATTACTCTTTATGAGAACTTTGCGACGACGGGGCCGGTGCAGAGTGAGTAATGATTATGCTGCATTGTATTCAATATAAGACGTGAAGTCTGTTTCCCACGTGGGTGTGATAATGACAGCAATAACACTGAGTGAGAAAGCAGTGAACAATGAGACAGCGACCGACACACACACACGCACACACACACACACACGATGGCTTGGCTGGTTGAGTCCAGATTGTATCATTACATCTGCCCAGGGAATTTGTGAGTGGATGGTGATTATGAGCACAGAGTTAGAAATCTGTGTGAAATATGAGTAAGGCATACACATGCTCACAAAATCTCTTTAATCGAAAGTCTATCGTTACTAATAACTTCAAGCGATACCGCTTAACAGTGGCGATGTCATGCTAATTGTTACGAGATGTTCGGAACGTTCCTGAATCAAACACGAGTCATGAATGAATCTGTCTCAACAACTAGGTTAGCACTGCAGGGCAGGGGGTTCGATTCCCTTCTCCTCACTTGTGTGTGTGTGTGGAGTCTGCGTGTTCTGCCCACGTTTTATTGTTTTATGCTTTAGTTTATTAAGATCAAGCACTTGGGGCAGAAATGGGTTCGAGATCACTATTTACTCCAAAAAGTAAAAAAATTTTTTTTTTTTTGTTTGTTTTTTCAACTTTTCCATGAATACATTAAGAAAGAATTGCAATGCTGAACTTGCCCAAAACAGGCAGAAATTAAATTTTTGGCCTCTAGTAAGTTTAAGCATTAATACAGATTAAACCAAACCGAATGCAATTCCAGAGATTCAATATGCAAATGAATATCATTTTAAAACAAACACACATTTTAAAACACCAGCGCACATTGTGTTTTTAGCCTCAAAACAAAATTCTAGTGTTTTACTAACTTTCTATTGGTTTCAAGAAACAAATACAATAGAGCATGTCAGGACATTTATCTATTTAAGACATCTTACTTTTTTTTTGTAGCATACAAAAGTGACTAAAAAATGGGCTGGTGTACTCGAAATATGAAAATATTAAATAGCCTTTGAGTGCATTCGGAGATTAAGGTGATGGACATGTTACCGTGGTGTTGCGATCATTGTTAAGTCTCTCTAACAAATCTGCCTCGAAGGCCTGGACGGAGGGCGCGAGAGACACACACACACTATCCAGCACGCATGAGAATGCTGGCATCAGCCGAGGTCTCTGCAGAGCATCTCCTAAAAACACACAAACAGGAAGAGTTTCAATAAAAGGGGAATGTTTGGAGATTTTTAGAGTATATAAAGATTTCTGAGTATTAAAAATCCAATGTGATTTCTGAAATGCAGCATTTACTTATTTTATTTTATATATATATATATTTTTTAATCGACCCCTGGCACATTTCCGGTTTTAACGTGCCACGTTTTGGAGCTGTTAAACATAACGAATGCGCATGGAAGTGAAGACCATCTGAACGTAGCCACCTTTCCAACAGTAGTAAAAAAATGCGATTCCACTCTGAATCAACACAATAAACTGAACCAAAACAAACAAAAGATTGCATGTATTTCTTGTTTTTGTCAATTTTGAAAAGCTTTTAAGCCAAAGGACAGAGCTGTAATGCTAAAGAAAATAGATGTGTTCTAATTATAAAAAAAAATAAATGTTACGCACCAAACAGACTACTAGGGATGAAAGCGTTTAGTTTTTACTTTTCAGTATATAATCACGCATTTTTTTATTTTGTCTGGGAAAAGACAAAAAAACAAAAAAAAAAAGATCTTGAAACAGGAAAAAGTCTATTATCTAATCATGAGGTCAAGTGATTGCAATGGTTTAATCAGAACTGACAGAGCAGCACCACTGCTACTGGAGAGTTTCACAGGAAGTTGGCTGTTTATCACAGGTTTTAACAAGCCTGAGGCTGAACAATCCAGGATCTCCTAATGATTGTTTTTATAAGTGGCTATTCAAAGCTATCCTGCTTTTTAGACATCTCTGTGATGCATAATGTCTACATGGCCATCTATTCATCTTTGAGCACAGAATTTACTGAAGTCCTAGACCTAAAATGCCTGTCTCGCCACTAATCTGAACATTATCGCATCCTCTACTTCCAGTCTTCTCATCAAGCCCAATCTGCCCATCTAACATATACAGACAGCCTCTTTAAAGTGAGACAGCTGTTCCTCTTTTATAGCACTTAAACAGGGGATCTGATTAGTGGGGCAGATATGCTATTAAGGGCCACCCAAAAACACCAGGGCTTTTAGCAGTTGGCAGTTCAATCAGACATGAAAATGAAAAAAGAGCTGAACGCGATTGTTCAGAATGAGGTAAGAAAGATTGTGCTAGTGTTTGAGAGTAGACTTCTTAGTAGAATCCATTTTAACACAACTCGGTCATCAAGAAAATGTAAAAGGGGCCGCACATTAAAGTCACTAAGAAATGAGTGCCATTACACTATAACGGCCTATTGAACAGAGATCTAAGTGCTGGCTCGCTAATTGTCTCTGTAGTAGTTTGTAAAATTCTGACAGGGAGCACAAGGAAGCCACACTAACATGACCTCTTGTTATATGTTGCAACCTCTAGAGCAAAGACAAGATGGCTGGCGACAAGATTTTTTTTTTTCCCCATTTTGGGATCAATAAAATACACCGTTAGGTCTATAACAGTGAGCATTACACAATCGTTAGAATGTCGGAATACATGTAAATCTGAATCTATCACCCACAATGCATTATGGGAATCATTTTTCCCCAAAAAAGCGACTCTGAATAAAGCGTTAAATAAGAAATGTACACTAAAAATGCACCCTAAAGTTGATCATTAACCAATAAGAGCAGGTTCAGTAGTTTACTTTTTATATACTTTTTTATAAGTATGAATGAAATGATTACAAATGCATTAAAGTCAAACATCACAAGGCAAACTGTTGGTTTTTTTCCTACAGTTTCCAGTCATAATATTGTGGAAGATCCACAAGACAAGTTAGAACCTGCATCACTTACAACAAATAAAGTTTGTTTAGAGCCAGCTCTAAAGTTAGCCTATTAGCTCTCTCTAAAAGCTGCTTTTTAAAAAATTAAAAAAGAAATAAATAAAAGGTTCCATGATACCTCCATTATGGAAAAAACTCAAACTGACTGTTACAGCTCTGAAACTGGAGGCTCCTTCCATAAATGTTACATGAACATCGTTTATTAAAGAAAACGCACCATCATCAATTATCTTTGTTTCTTGGTTAAATAAAATCATGTGCTTCTTTTTTTTAAAAATACTGTGACTATAGAAACAGGGATTCCCAGAACCTATGATTTGAATTACAGCCTGGATTCCTATCACAGGCTGAAGAACCAGGCATGAGCATTTAACAATAATAAAAACGATACCACGGCACGTTTAGAACGTATGAAGACAGTAGTTGCAGCTGTAGCACAAACGACAGATTTATATTTAAGCACTCATTATAATGCGTTATAGTTTCTACATCGACTAGTCATAGCCAGTGACAGGTGAAATGATTGCCATTGATTATGTCGTTACAGTGGGAGAGTGTGGAATGTTAATGCTGAGAAATCTGAGGTCCTAGCATTCATGTGGATCTTACTTTGACACATACCAACCAAATATTCATCGTTGCAAACCAAATATCCCACTTCGTGTCTTTCAGCAGGATAATGCACGCTGCTGCACTGCAAAAATTGTTCAGGAATGGTTTGAGGAACATGAACAGAGGTTGGCTTCAAATGTCTCTTTAGGAGACAACAAATTTTAATTTAAGCTTCATGGAAAAAGTGTGAAGTAAGCAATTCATAAGAGTCAAAGTTTCCAAGGACTTCAGGACAAAGGAGTCTGTTTTTATGGTAGAAGGACAAGCTGTGCAAATGTAACTATAAACCATTAACATGTACTTTGTTTATTATAAATGGGTCATTTATTAAAAAGGAATAAATCATCATAATGTAGAATAAGACACTTAAGAGAAGTGAAACTCCACTTGCATGTCATGCTGCATCACACCCCAATCCACCAAAGTGCATTTTCTTCACTGGGACACAGTGTGCTATGTGTTTATTCCTTACATAACATCCTGTTCAAAAGAATCCTATATACATTCTGGCACATCAGACTAGGCTCTAGGAAAACTAGACGGTTTTAATGTCATCACCCAAAACCGGCTAAAAGAGCAATTACGCAGGAATGTTATGTTCCAGAACCATTAGGCTCTCTTGGGAAAAACAATCTTTCAACTTTATAAACCAGTTTAACTTTGTTTTAAACACATTTTTAGATGTTTTAGTCCTTTAGGCTGTCATTGTTTTCCTGCTGTTCTCAGCACTCTCAACAACAAACCAATTCCACGGCAGCAATGCCAAAACTACCAGCCAGTGATCACTTCATAAACTAGTGTTGCTTTGAAATTGAAAATTTCTCTCTGAAAGGCCAGAAAGAGGCTCAACCTACAGGCAGCATGCACCATTCGTCCAACATTCAGTTTTTAAGAGATAAATATAGAGCCAGCATCTTAAAATACCTGAATATTACAAGAACATTCTCCTACATCCATAGACAGAGAAAAAGACCTTGATGACGTAAGACCGAGTCAGTTCTCATATTTCACAGTAGTGAGATGAAGCTTGATAAAAGAACATCATTTAATCACACTCTACAGTGTCACCAGATGAGGATGGGGTTCCGTTTCGAGTCTGGTTCCTCTCAAGGTTTTTTCCTCATATCGTCTTGGAATTTTTCCTCTTGACTGTTGCCTCACTCTTGCACATTAGAGATAAATATAAATTTCATTTTAAACTTTGTAATTTTTGCCCTGCAACAATCACTTAAAAGTGATATGGCTTTAAATGAATGAATGAATGAATGAATGAATGAAGTGACATATGGCTAAGTTTGGTGACCCATACTCAGAATTTTTTCTCTGCGTTAACCCATCCAAAGTGCACACACACCGTGAACACACACCCGGAGCAGTGGGCAGCCATTTATGCTGCGGGGCCCGGTGAGCAGTTGGAGGGTCTGGTGCCTTGCTCAAGGGCACCTCAGTCATGGCCGGCCTGAAACTCGAACCCACAACCTTAGGGTTATGAGTTACATTTTATTTGCACAACACTGTATTTGGCCTTTTTTTTTTTTTTTTTTTTTTATTTAATTTATTTTTTTTAAACTATTCCATTATTAAAATGACCAAAAAGATGGTAAGGACAATGGTCAAAAACTCTCACTTCTCTGAAAAAAAAAAATCATTATCAATGCCCATAACTCGTTAACCAGTCTGTCATACTTTAGAATAAGTTGATCTGTTTTCCAGGCATGGGATAGAACATGGACACTGAATCTGAATTAAATACTAAAAAAAAAAAAAAGTATTGGAAAACATAAAACAGAAGCACTAAAATATTAACTCTCCACATGAAACCAACATCCCATGCATATAAAAATTCAAAATACTTCATCTAAGGTTTTCAGGTGCACATTTTCTTAAAAACACTGCAACAAACCTCTTTTGGGCCAATTTTTCTGCATGAAAATATTTCCAATAAAAATTTTGAATAGAAATCATTCATTTAATAGGGAGATAGATAGAACTAACAGCAACAATAATAATTGTTGTTTTTCAATAATGTACTTAGTAATGTAATAAAATTATTTTGCTCTGGGACGGCAGAACCTGCACCGCTGCCCCGATGTGGCTAGATCACGCAGCTTGAACGACTACCACGCAGGTGCTGAAAGAACAGCACCACTTCAGCACCTCTGTTGAGGAAAGCAGAGGAGCACATGGCCAGGGGGCAGGGGGGCAGAAGTGAGCCAAAACAGGCAGCCAATCCACGCAGTGGCAAGAACTCCTCACCATACAAGAGAAAAAAAATATCCTGGGGCATTTCTCAGGGTACAAGGCAGGTACTCGTTGAGACTCTTCTGTGTTTTGGCACCGAAGTAGTGCTTTAAACTTCCCCTTGGCGTCCTAACAGCTGAATCACTGACTTTTCAAACAACAAGTGAAGACATACATCTTCCTGAAATATTTAAATTAACACTTACTTACTTTACCTGTATGTTTAAATATATTACAAACTAAAAGCTATATCTCCTCCCAACAGAATTTTTAAACTGATGGTATCCTTAATCTGTGACCTAGTGAAGCAATATTGTATTCACTGACTTCAAAGCACTTTTGTACATTGCTCTGAGTACATTGCGTCTGCCAAATGCTGTAAATGTAAATGTCCTTGTGTCTTCCCTCATCCCTGCTCTTTCCCTTTCCCTCACACCGGAAACTGCACCAGCACCGAAACACCGCCGGCGTCACCTCCCCACATCTCTCCTGCACCTCAATTCAGCCACCTATCTTCACCTTTTTTGTAAATAAAAGATTTTTATTTTTTTACACTATCTCCGTAACTGGTGTGTCTGAGTTTAGCTCTCCGCAGCTAATGCTGAATTGTGCTGCTGTATTTCTAGATGCACATAGACATGAAACTGTGGACATGAACAATATCACAATGTATTTTACAATACACATTGCATGTACATGTATGTTCATGGATGGCTGTGTGAAGGGAGTGCTCATAGGGTCTGTCTATGGATAATGTGCATGTGTTCTGTGTGTGTGTTGCAACGGTAGACAGGATTCTGTAAGATGGGATATTTGTGTGAGTCCAAGTCAGTGGTGCATCACGCTATCTCACTTACAGACAGAACTCAAGACACACACACACACACAGTCCAGCAAAACACGCTAGTTAAACCAGTGTTGCCAAGAAAAAAGAAAAAAATGACAGACGGACAGACAGACAGGCAGACAGACAGGCAGGCAGACAGACAGGCAGACAGGCAGGCAGACAGTAATCACAAACACACAAAGGTTCTCATGGTTATTGTTTTTCTATTTAATCGATTATTAAAACAATCATCTCATTCAATCAGACAGAGCTTTAATTCAAATTACCCTGCATTGGTTCTGACTGAGGTGTGAAAACTATCAGTTCAATTTTTAATCGATTATTACGCTGCATGTAAACATTGCTAATTTGTTATTAATTACTAATCTTTCCTAAACATTTTTTCTTTACAAAAAAGAAAGAAGGTGATCAGTTAATGAAGAAGGAAAAACTAGGACACCTTCACACAGGAGGTAATATTTTATAGTTATTTCTCTGAATTTGTTTAAAGAAACTGCAGTCTGTTTTGTTGTTGTTGTTAACATTGTATAAACATCGTATAAACTGAGCAACAACTTATTGGTATAATAGTTTATTATTTCATGAATTAATAAGTTAAATGTACCAAGACTGCAAAAAATACTATCTAAGCTTGCAAAGGCATTTTACATACAGACAAATTTAGCTAATACATAATAGTTACACACTGCAAGCTTTAAAATGATTTGGCAATAGAGTAAACATGTCTGAGGGGGAGGAGGGGGAGGAGGAGAGAGAGAGAGAGAGAGAGAGAGAGAGAGAGAGAGAGAGAATAAACCTTTTGAAACTCTAGTCTGAGTGTTGGTGGATTAGCCACGTGTCATGATCAGCTCTTTCTAAATATTTCCCTCTACTCTGTCAAACTCACAACAATCCATTCCCCAGTCCCATAAAGCCAGGTTTTATTTACTGTAGAAAATTCCTACAAACAAGTTTCAGAGGAGATGAATGACAAATTCCCCGACACAAGCAATACACAAGATGTATAAAGTGCATCTGATTATGCCCGAAGCTTGACTTTCGAACCAGCAGAATTCAGAGTCTTCTTAAAGCCAAGATAATACAAGCTGTGCCCAAGACTACAAAGGTTCTCCTGCTTCAGTCAAGCGGTTACCGATCTAATTTGATTTTTTTTTTCCCTTGATGGTTCTGAGTAATATCATCCTTTAAGCTACTTTGAGGACTACTTAAAAACCTTAAAATCATCTCTTGGATTAGTAGAGATTTGAGACCCATGGCATCATGGGTAATCTTACCTGTGCTGTCAGTTGGAGGAAGGACTCCAGGGATGAGCTCATGGCCAGAGACCATGATATTGGGTGGGAGTAGGTGCATGATGGGATTGAGGGCAGGATGTGGCTGGAGATAATATAGCAGCTGAGTTCCTTCTATCGCTGACAACACTGCATTCACTGGGAAGAAAATAGTGAGGATTAATCAGAAATCTGACCTTTGAACTAAAATGTTTTTTCCTTTTAATATTAAGTTCAGTACCACTATGTGACATCATAACCAAAATAAGTCTCCATTAAATTCACGTTTGGCAAAGCAAAGCAAAGCAAAGCAAGAAAGCAAGCAAGAAAGCAAGAAAGCAAGAAAGAAAGAAAAAGAATTTGATGAAGAATTTGCTATAGACAGACAGACAGACACAGACAGACCTTTGTCACTGCATACAGATACATGGCAACATGATGCCATACTAAAACTCAACCCCAGCACAGACAGTAACTTCCTATAGCCTCTAAAACAGATTTGTTCTCATCTTTACTTCCAAAAGATTCTCCATCTGAGACAAGAGCAAAACTGACTTCTCGGTAACACAGAGTGTTTTTACTGAACTGAACCTTTTACTGAAGAGTCAGTTACGGGAACAAATGACAAACAGACAATCCACAGAATTAGGAGTGTAACAATACAGAAAATGAAAACTCCAAGCAATTCTGATACATTCATGGATTAATACCACAAGAATTGAACAATGTGTAGTAATGTAAGAATAAGCAGAATATCTGGGTTTAAATTTACAATTATATTTTACAAGTAAGATAACCGGGATAAGTTTTTTTTCTTTACAGTCAAAGTTGGCTTTGTTTATGAATCTTTCAGTATAGTTGCACACAATTTTTTTATCCTCACATGTACGGTGATAGAAGTCAGTCAGCCAGCATGGTGTACTGCACAGCTTAATTGCTTTTGCTGATGCACACAGAATTCCAAAAAAGTCAAAGATCACTGAGCTGTAATGTCTATTAAATGGTCAAAATAGACCATGGCATGCAACACACTAACGACACACCCGATGTGTCACTTAGTGTTGACTTTCACCCCTCTGTTTATACTATTTAGGTTGTTGAATAAAAACAGATATTAGAAGCTATTCATCTGTAAATATAAAAGTGCAGTAAATCATCACACATTGCAGCTCCTTACATCCACTTCTCCTGTTTCAACATATCAGCTTCTGCCACTGACTGTTCACTTCCTGCCTAACATACCCCACCCCACCCCCCTTGACAGGTACAGTAGCAGTGTAATAAATAATAAATAATCAAATGTTATTCACGTCACCAGTCAGTGGTTTTAATGATATTGCTGATTGATGTATATGATTTGAAGCTGATCTAGATAGATAGATGTACTTTACTGAAGCCCAAGGGAAGATATGGGGTGTATAATATTTACAGATATGATAAATGCATAATAATTCAAACTATAATGTTTGGAAATAGTTGGTGCATTAAAGTGCATGTAAATTACATTGGGATACAAAATATTAGTCTCTACATCCAAAAAAAAGAGTTCTTATTATTTAATGACATCATAACCTCCAGAAAGAAAATCCAAGTTATAATTATAAATGTTAGAATAATAATAATAATAACAATAATAATAACAATAACAATAATAATAATAATAATAATAATAATAATAATAATAATAATAATAATAATAATAATAATAACAAAAATTATTATTATTATTGTTGTTGTTGTTGTTGTTGTTGTTGTTGGTGGTTTTAAATTTTTCTGTTAGTCATCATATTTTGAAAACAAATCCAGGTTCTGGGGAAAAAAAGGAGTCCTATTACCTTAATCAATCAAGGTTCCTCAAGATGAAAAGAGCATTCCACTTTAGCCCACTCCATCTCAGCTCCCAGTATCTAGCACTTATCTTATTTTTCCTTGTTTTTAACCTACACTTATCACCAACTTCAGCAAATCCTCCACATCCATCAAGTCGACATGCCATTACAGACTACTGCTTCCTATTCACATCTACATCTGTAATTCTGACCTTTTCAGCCAAAATGTTGTCTCTTGTTGTTTATTAATTAAACACACATTTATTTTACAGAATATAACAACTGTAATAATGTATAACAGTTTCTAATCACACTCTCCAGTGTCACCCAAATGAGGATGATGTTCCCTTTTGAGTCTGGTTCCTCTCAAGGTTTCTTCGTCTTCCATCTAAGGGAGTTTTTCTTTGTCACAGTGGCCTCGGTAACCTCAGACTTGTTCATTGAGGATAAATACAAACACGTTTACCTCTTTGCATGATGTTAAATGTTCTGTAAAGCTGCTTTGGGACAACATCCATTGTTAATAGTGCTATATGTATAATTTAATTATACAATTAAATGTGAATTGAATCTAACTAAAGAAAATGTAAGAATCTGAAAAATTGTTGATGTCATGAATGAAAGCCATTACTCATTCATTCCTGCATGTAGAAAGGTTTGTTTCATGTAAATTAAGGTCTGCTGATAGATTCTTCAAGGTTGTGTATCATTCATCAGCCGAGCTTATTTGACACTGAGTCATTTGTATGTCAAGCTTGAATCTGTGCTCAATTCTGTGTGACTATGAACTAGGGATGAATATTCAAACTGTGTATGGGTGCAAAAAGAATGCGATCAAACGTCTGCACCTCTTTTAAACGTGCTCCTTGATGGCTATTAAACTCACAAACGAGTCTTAAATCTTGGCACTTCAAACCAAATTCCTTGCAGTTCCTCGTTTTCATATTGTGATGTGGATTTGAGAGACATAGTGGCTACTGTATGCAGTATGCTTGATGCAGGGTGCACATTTCCAATAGCAAAAGAGTGCAGAACCTTTCAATAAGGACGCAGATCCTTCTGTAGGCTGGTAGAAAAGTATTCGATCACTTCTGAGACTTTACTAATGTTTTATAAAGAATATCTAGATGTACTTTCAAGACAGAATGAACCTAATCAACGGGAATGTCTGGGTTAGCCAGGGCAGCGGGGTTTTTTTTTTTTTTTTTTTAGGTACTGCAGAATCCTTGTGAGATTATCCACTGAAGCAAGCATGAGTCTTGGACATGAAGTGTTTTCAGGAAGTTTGAATGTTTAGTGCATCCCGAGCAGCAGAAGGTGAGTGAAGAGGACAGAAGCTCTGAGCAGTGGTAGAGCACCCGGATGAAGAGCGTCATTGCTTTTGAAAGTTTGCTCACCCACGGTGTAGAGAAAATCTTTACTGGTTGACAAATTTGTAGCAGTGTCTCATTTCCACCACAACATCACCCACCAACACATCTTGCATAAGTCTGATGTAAGACTTTCGGCTGTTATGTAAACAGAGACCGACCTCACAACCTATTTCATTAGTGACCAAGAGCAGAAAGCTCACTGCTGTGTGTGTGTGTGTGTGTGTGTGTGTGTGTGTTCAAATCTTGGATCAAATGGCATCACAAGGGTTTGATTTGAATTTAGAAGCCAGACGATGGAAGGACAGAAAGAAAAAATGAACAAGGGAAGGAAGAAATGAAAGAGTTGGTGAAAAAAGAGAAAATGAATAAGGAATGTGATGCAAGGATGAAAAGAAAGAAAGAAAGAAAGAAAGAAAGAAAGAAAGAAAGAAAGAAAGAGATTAGGTCAAGTGTTCATTAGTTACAGTAATAATTACAATACAAATACTGTACACAAACACACACACACACACACACACACACACACACACACACACACACACACACAACCCTCTCTGTTAGCTGTTAACACATCACAGAAAGCAGAATCTGTCATTAGGATGTTTTTTATCTCTCTCTCACACATGTACACACAAACACACACGCACAAATGCACACACGCACACACATAGCAATTCTTTACTATGTAAGAAATACTATGTCAGTCACTCGACTAGACAAAAGCACCTTAGTTTACACGCAAAAGAAAACCAGCCTTTTGCCTCTCCCACACACACACACACACACACACACACACACACCAGCCACCACCAAACACTTTTTCATTCAAGAAACAAATGAGTCGCACATATGGCCAAAACAAGAACACAATTGGTAGCGGCATGCCATCGCTGCAGCCATAATAGCTTCTGCTACACTCGCATATAGCATCTGCAAGATTCAGTGTGTCTCTATATTGTATGTGTGTGTGTGTGTGCGTGTGTGTGTGTGTGTGTGTGTTTTTTTGTGGAAAAGTCTTGCAGCATGGTTATATTAGCTATAATCATATAAAATAAGCAACACTGACATCTTAATTGCGGCGTGGCGCAGTAGAATAACATGGCACGCTTGTCAACAACGCATGCACAATGACTACGGAGTTTACTTGGCTTCCTTTGCACAGCTAATGGGGGGAGATTTCCACTGAATGTAAATTCAGTTAGCTCATCTCAGCTCACTCCAATGACTCAATAAATGCCTCAACTAATTACACCTCTCCATCTGGGGGGAAAAGTGAACGGACGCAGAGAGAACTTCACTGCTCATCTCCAGCGAATCAGGCACAATTAAAGCTACCCTTTAAGAACTGCTGAATCAATTCACTCTAGCGCTCAGACACTGCAACATTTCTGCTGCCTTCTTTTGAGCTCTGGACACATACATAAGGAGCAGACCAACCATCAAAGAGAAACAACAATGATTATTCTGTTTGTTTATCTCTCCATATATTCCATTTTATTGGAATAGAAATTTAAAGACCTCCCTTTCTCTGTGTCACATTGACACTCAAACCGAACAGATAATTCATTAACATGGCAAGTGGATTTTTGGGAAAATGATTAGTCTAGCCTGGTGCTATTGAAATTGTCTAAACTCCCCACACTCCTTCCACACACACACACACACACACGCTCTGTGTATAGTGTTGGCCCAGAGAGTATCAGGTCCATCCAGTAGAAAGCATTTGGTTGTGTTCATTAGTGGCCAGTGGCCCAGTGGGCAAAGGAACACACAGTCAGTGCTGCTTGGCATCAGCCTCTGGCACAGAGCACCCTGCAAGAACTGCTAGTGTGCGAGGTGTGTGTGAGGTGTGTGTGTGTGTGTGTGTATAAGAGAAAGAGAGAATGTACGTAATAAGTAATTATGTCACTTAAGATATTGAAATAAACTGAATAGTGAGGAAAAAACTACACAAGTCATTAATCAGGTTTGTGAACCAGTACACACCTACATCTCCACAGTGAATCAATCAGGAAGAAAGCAGATGATGTGATGAAAATGTGAAGCTTCTGAAAAGGAGAGGAGGGGAGAGGAGCGGTAAAAGGAAGGAAGAAGGAGAACAGAATTGAAGAAGAAAAGAAAGAATTTAAGGTAGGTTGTGGGAGGGAGGAAGGAAGGGAGGGAGGAAGGAAGGAAGGAAGGAAGGAAGGGGAAGAGAAAACTGCTGATTAAATAATGATTGAGATAGTGTGCATGCGAATACATCAGTATGATACATATAATAAAACTGCTATATTTCGTGTGTGCGCGTGTGTGTGTGTTTGTGTGTGTGTGTGTGTGTGTCAGAGGGTCACAGGGACTGAATTAGTGGTAAGATTAGCCGCACTGAGAGCAGAGCAGCAGCACTACATTAACACTCCACTCGTGAGTCTCTCCGAGGGCACGGGCTCATCTGCTACAGCACGTCCTCCTCACATGGGGAATAAAGCAGCACTCCTAATCCCATTCCTCTCATCTCCTCCATTTCCTCTCTCTAAAGTCCATTCTTGCTTTCTTTAAAAGGTGAAAGGGACTCTCTTTTGTTTGTCTCTCGTCGAACAGGAGCAATAATGCTGTTTAGTTCACACTGAATAAACAAGCGCACATTGTGTTATTTCAGCGATTTGCCATAAACGTTCAGTTCTGTAAACCGATTCTTTAACCTGATCCCTGACCGATCTGCATTCAAAACACGCACATGCTAAGTTTTAGTGTGTATTCAGCCAAAGAACAATATGCTGAAATACAATTAGTCATCCTTGCACCTACATTCTAAGCTGTGTGTTTTCAAGAGCAACACAATTTCACACACAGAGACGAACTGTGGCTCCAATAAAACGTGCTACTGAAGAAAAACAAACTGGACCACTTTATTTTAGTATTATCACCTTATTACTATTGTGCTGTTGAAAAAAAAGTGTGGATACATTTTCAAACAGAAGTTCAAAGGCAAATCCCATTTATATCATTATGTCCATAGGAACAGCTTATACACCTTGTATGTTTTTTCTAATTATAAACAAATTGAAATTGTTGTCATGAGCTTCATCTCATGGTACCCAAAACAGACCTTTTGAAGGGTTCGAAGGTTTTTTGAAATTCAATCACTAAGAATAATAGGAAATCCAGTTACTGTTAGTGCCCAATAACAGTCTAGAAAGGTGCATATGTTTGTTTAGTGGGTCACTGAGACTGGGTCACAAGGTGATGAATTGCCCCCCATTATCTACCCTGGGACTGTACCAGAAAGTGAGTGTTGAGTTGAGGACGTGCACATAAAAGTGCACGTGCAGTGGTGTGCTCAAGTGGTTAAGGCTCTGGGTTCTTGAGCGAAGGATCAAGTTCAAGCCCCAGCACTGCCAAGCTGCCACTGTTGGGCCCTGGAGCATGGCCCTTATTGCTCCCTGCTCCAGGGTGCTGTATCATAGCTGCCTCTGCATGCCGAGCTCAACCTCCTCAGTTGGGATATGCAAAGAAAAGAATTCCACTATACTGTAATGTACATGTGGTGATAATAAAGGCTTCTATTCCCCCATTTCAACTCCAAGTAGCTGGAGGATATGCATGGCAGCCATGGTGCCAGTTAATCTATAACAACACTTTTTTTTTAACTTGTTAAAAAAGTATAGAACTTTTAATATTACTGTAAGTAGATGCAGTATTGTATTTATTACACAATTCATGGATACCCCAGCATGGGAACATCTACACTGTAAAACATCATAGCCTCATTACTCACTCACTCACTCACTCACTCCTTTTCTACCGCTTATCCGAACTACCTCGGGTCACGGGGAGCCTGTGCCTATCTCAGGCGTCATCGGGCATCAAGGCAGGATACACCCTGGACGGAGTGCCGACCCATCGCAGGGCACACACACACTCTCATTCACTCACGCAATCACACACTACGGACAATTTTCCAGAGATGCCAATCAACCTACCATGCATGTCTTTGGACCGGGGGAGGAAACCAGAGTACCCGGAGGAAACCCCCGAGGCACGGGGAGAACATGCAAACTCCACACACACAAGGCGGAGGCGGGAATCGAACCCCCAACCCTGGAGGTGTGGGGCGAACGTGCTAACCACTAAGCCACCGTGCCTTTTTGTGTATTTATATATATTCAGCATTACGGTGCTGAAAATAAACAACTTCATAGCGGTAATGTATTGCTACACTAGTGCTGAATAATTCCTCATTACAGCACATTTCAATGAATTGTATTTATTATTCTCAGTATACTTAACACACACAGGAACTGGTCAGTTTGCTGGCCTTCTTAAGGTAACAATGCCCTGGTGCTCACACAGGCAGAAAAAAAACTCAGTTTTTTGGAAAAAGGCCCAAATGAATTTGTGCTACCAAACTGACAAGGGTACTGAGTACCTCCCAAAGTTCAGCACCAGCCCTAGATAACAAAAATATACCATTTTCCTTCCATCCCAAAAACAAAAAAAGCCCTGTACTTTCCCCCGGCTGCTGATGATGCATTGTTCCCAGTCACAGTGCTGTTTGCTGGAGATAGCAGCAGAGTCGTGATTATCTCCTCTTCATAATAGAGCACACACAAATCCTTAAGTCATTTTATATAAAAGTGAACACTATTCTTCATAATGGACACCGCCTTAAGTCTGTGTTCAGAGTGACTTCCCTATTTAATCATTCCACAAGCCTATGCAATGAACCCAAGGCATGAAGCTACAAAGACTGTTGCATGCCTGGTTATAAGCCAAGTCACTTCACTTCACTTTCTTGCCATAAGTTTAAGACTTTTGAACCAACTTGTTATATGGAACAATAAACTCTAAACAGTTTCTACGGAATTAACTTTTAAACTCTGCTACTTTTTTCACAATGGCTGTAAAATTGTCCAGAGTTTTGCCTCAAGCAAGCTTTGTAATGTAAGGTGACTAGTAGGGATCGAAGTAACAAAGGCAACACAACAAACACAAACAGGGATTCTTTCTTATCCCCACCCCTTGCAAGCCCATCTGCCATTATATTTCAATTCTGTATTTGCCATTTCAGCTGTATTAGCATTACAGCATCATGAACATTATCCACAATTCAGCTGGGCTCTGAGTTCCAAAGGAACCATGCTGTGAAGTGGGTTGAGATCTAAGCGAGGGATAAGAAAGATGTCCAGAAAAAGAAGTGAGTCTACATATATTGTTAACAGAGAATGCACTGAGATCGTTTGCAGCTTTCAGGTTCACTTTAACACCATCAGGAACAAGTAAGTTCATTTAAAAAGAACCATGTATAAGTGCAAGCACCCATAGTGCCCAGTGTCTTACTAATAGTATACATGAGCTGTCATAAGACATGATTTATAATGCATGAAGAAGTGAACTAAACCACTTTATAAAAATTGTTCTTTATCGATTAGCCGCCCACCATGAACTGGAACGCACACCCTGTGCAAATATATAGCACTTTTAACACAATCTACTGCTGAATGGTGAATCTTTTGTTTTCCATTTTTGTCTGAGAAGAAGCCAGCATATGTGCGTGTGTGTTTGTGTATGTATGTGGTGAGTATGTGTGTGGTGTGTATGTATACTCACTCTGCAGTGGGTCCCTCATTGTCGGGTGTAGCAGAGCACGAGGAGTACCATGGAAGAGACTCAACCTGCGAAAGAGACAGAATTACACACACGCACACACACACGTAATCTAATAAACTAGTAAATTTCAACAAAAAAAAAAAAATTTAAGCGCAGTAATCCATTTAAATTATCTGATTTAAAGTCAGTCAAGTGCGAATGCCGAAATTTCCTCACAGTAACAAATAAACGTTTTTACAGGATTTTCATGAACAGCAAATTTCTGTGTGAATGCTCATATGAACGGTTTATGCATGAATCCATTCGTATCCAGCTTGATGAACGAGGTCTTCTGTTGGTCAGAGAAAAATGTGAAGAAGTTATAGACACATGCACACACTAACTGACTATTACTTTACCTGCCCTCTCCCTGCGCTTGTTCAGAAAAGAGCTGCAGGATACCAAAGCCCTGCCCCACTGCAGTCTGGGAAGCTTCTGTCCCAGCAGAAAGCGAAGCCAGTTCCACAACAGCCACCACTGAAGCCAAACACAGAGACGTATGGAAATATACAACCTACAGAGAACAAGACAGAAAGAGATTCATGTTTTTCATACCATAATTCACACTAATTTTCTACCGCTTGTCCGGGTCACGGGGAGCCTGTGCCTATCTCAGGCGTCATCGGGCATCAAGGCAGGATACACCCTGGACGGAGTGCCAACCCATCGCAGGGCACACACACACTCATTCACTCACGCAATCACACACTACGGACAATTTTCCAGAGATGCCACTCAACCTACCATGCATGTCTTTGGACCGGGGGAGGAAACCGGAGTACCCGGAGGAAACCCCCGAGGCACGGGGAGAACATGCAAACTCCACACACACAAGGCGGAGGCGGGAATCGAACCCCCAACCCTGGAGGTGTGGGGCGAACATGCTAACCACTAAGCCACCGTGCCCCCCATACCATAATTTAAATCACATAATTTATATAGATATAGAGCACTATGTACTACAAATGGGCAAACATGTCACGTGTTATGTATCTGATACGAAATGCTGAACACTAAGCCACCGTGCCCTCCAGCCTCATTACGTTAAATGAAATAATTTCTTATCTTTCACGTAATTGTCTTGACAAGTTTTGTATACTGAACACAAGTTTATTTGTTTTCAAAAATTTGTCTTGACTCCCTGTTCTTTGAAACAAAGCTTTGAGTTCACTTATTATTAGTATTTTAAGGCAGCAGGTGAAATTTGTGTTTATCCATTTTCTGTTACTATGCTCAGGATAAAGGACACGTGTTATGTATCTGATTCGAAATGCTGACATGTGTCTGTTATCTTAGATCTAGTCAATCAGAAAGGAAGAAGAAGAAAAAGTCAAAGGAGAATGACAATAACAAAGCCTGAGTGGGTGATGAAAAGTAGAAACTAGCGAGTTTTAACAGAGCGATTGAGGAATGAGGAAAACAACATCAAGCAGCACGTCTATAAAAGTAGACGGAAACGTGAAAAAAAGTAGAAGACACCTCTAATTAACAAGCTTATCTAAATCAGCAGCGAGCTTGCTGAGGTAAACAGCGTGTCCTCAAATTCTGCAGCGGTGCAGCGATGGCACTGAGATGAGAACAGATTCAGAGCTAATTATTTAATCCTGAAGGAAAGAGGTGAAGCGCGTCTCCTTCCCCATATCTGCAGGGCGGGTGTCTCCTTGGGCATGTCGAATGAAGCACAGGCCCTATCTTCACAATGACTGAACAGAAAGCTAAACCCTCTACATGGAACAGCACAGATGTTCTTTTTTTTTCTTTCTGCATTGAAAATTGGAAGTGGTTTTGAATGTTCAGATCTGAACGACTGATGAGAAGTAACAGCAATGTGCACTACAACAAAGCTCTAAAATCCAGTTAAAAACACAATTTGTTTGTGTCACAGTTAACACTATATTTAACACATACAGAAGAAAATAATCGGTGACGTGGCGATGTGATGAGAAAATAATCCACTATGCACTGATAATGTTTCACTTTAATGATAACAAGTCCTGAAATATTATTTACAGGGCAGCAGTGCCCTATTCCACATACATGAGCTCACAGATGCCCTTGACTGGTCAATGTTGCTGTGATTGACTGGGAAGAAAGATCAACGCCATCCCACATCCAAACACAGAAAACACAGACGCCAGGCCAAGTAAACAAAAGAATTTCTAACAATAAAATTGCATTAAAAAAATGCTTTATATATATATATATATATATATATATATATATATATATATATATATATATATATATATGCATATGCTGTGGAAAATATATATGTCAATTTAATTCAATTGCTTTTATTTAGATAGCACTTTTCACAATAGACATTGACGAACATCATTTCAAATTTTTATTGATTTTTCCTTAATAAGCAAGCCAGAAGGTTACGGTGCAAGGAAAAACTCCCCGAGATAAAATTAGACTCCCCGAAATAAAACAGATTCAAAATAAACCCAACCTCATCTGGCCAATGTGGATATTCGTCTATCCAGGTCTGCTTTGCCCTTAGTGCAGGACATTTACACCAGATGATGACAGTATCGAGCTGCTCAGATCATCTAACTGCTGCGAACAGACGAGCGGTTATAAAGTCTGAGAACTAAAACTGAGAGGCTTAGGAGAGCTTCTTCCTGCAGGCCGTCAGACTTCAGAGTTGCAGTCCTCTATTTATTCAATTTAATTTCAATTCAGTTTTATCTGTATAGTGTCCCAAGCAAATATTTCTATTTCTGGTCTATTCTTTATTTTTATTTCATTATTTAAATGCAAAGAGGAAAATGTCAGGTTTTTAATTATACTGTAAGTTATATATTGTGACAATAAAACCTTGAATTTGTGTTCTAGGCTCATGCTACTTTAACTTTTAAAACAAAAAGTGCCAAACAAATTCGATTTGTTCCTTTATGGATGAAATCAACCGATTTTTCCAGAATCCACCCACATCCACCCTGAGCTAACTCCTGACTCAAGATAACGATATATTGCATGGCTGATATATTGAGTCTGCCAACCCTCATCTCTCCCTCTCTCTCTCCATCTCTCTCTCTCCATCCCTCTCTCCATCTCTCTCTCCCTTCATCTCTCTCACCCTCTCCCTCTCCCTTCATCTCTCTCTCCCTCTCCCTCCATCCCTCTCTCTCCATTCCTCTCTATCCCTCCCTCCCTCCATCTCCCTCTCCCTCCCTCTCTCTCTCGCTTCATCTCTCCCTCTCCCTCCATATCTCTCTCCCTCCATCCATCTCTCCCTCCCCTTCCATCCCTCCCTCCCTCCCTCCCTCCATCCATCTCTCCCTCCCCCCATCCATCTCTCCCTCCCTCCCTCCATCTCTCCCTCCCCTTCCATCCCTCCCTCCCTCCATCTCTCCCTCCCCTTCCATCCCTCCCTCCCTCCCTCCATCTCTCTCTCACCCTTCATTTCTCCCTCCCTCCATCTCTCTCCATCCCCTTCCATTCCTCCTTCCCTCCCTCTCGCTCTCCCCCTCCATCCCTCCCTCCCGCTCGCTCTATCTTTCTCTATCCCTCCCTCTCTCCCTCTCTCTTACCAGTCTCTGCCTTGAGGTCAATCGTCTACTGAATTTCCTATTCAGATGCTGCCTCCGCTCTCCTCCGTTTTGACACTTTCCATTTCAGTGCGACAGACCCAGATAAAAGCAGCGCTCTCCGATTGAGTATCTTTTCCATCTGATTCTCGTTTCACACTCGTCACTTGGGAAAAGGCCTTGTTGAGAGACCTCGCAATATTCTACAGAGGAGACGTCTAGTCACATCTGCAGACTCGGGGATTCACTGATTACGTGTATATGTTGTATATTTTCACTCACAAAAGGGTGTGAACCTGAATGATGCCTTAGAATAAAGAAACCCATCATAACAGGAGGGAGAGGATAAATAAATAAATAAATAAATAAATAAATAAATCTCTGTCACCATGCTCTTAGGGTCATTTAATTCACTAGTCTTTGATTCCCAGTATCAAACTCTTGTTTGTTTTTTTCCTCTTTTGCTTTTCACCTTCTACAAAAAGTTATTTTGAAACCGTGAACTTATTCTGAATATCCTCTCTCTGCACACAACTTTAATCTAGATGCTATAGGATGTCAGGTCCTACTGAAATTAGCCCTTTAATACTTTGTTTCAGGTCCACCCCCCACCTCCACCTTCTTCCCAGCATACACACGGCACATACTGTACACAAGACGCATCAATCAAACCTAGACCTCAGCTGAACCCGTCAGATTTCAGCAGCCTCTAATTCTCTTTCCAATTTCATACAATATGAGCAGAGAAATCATCACACTGAGCTGGACTAAAAGTCAGGCACCTCTATACAGTGCTGGAAAAAAATGTAATTGTACAATTGTACAACATTGTTATACTGCAAGTGTCCTTTTTACTTTATATAAACATACCTGAATATAGATAGTGCAGGCAATTACATTTTTATGAAGAAAAAAAAATTTAATTTGCGTCTTCTTTATTGTGTTTAGGCTCATGTCTGTCATGTTAGGCTCCACAGTGGTGATTAATAGCTCATATCAAAGTAAACACTCAAATATTTATGTTTTTATGTAGCTGACTAGGAGCAATATATTCATCAATTCTTTTTTGGAAAATAAATAGACAAAATACAAAAAATACTTCAAATAAATACAATACGATGGCTGATGATATGAATGGGAATATATTGATATGGATATAGTATGACCGTTTATGAATATAGTGCATATTTTTGCAAACCTTTATATCTTCAAGGTGAACGTCATCACAACACGGATTCAGCCAAAGCCAAGCCAAAGTGCGACAAACGCGAACACAGCCATCATATGAAGCAATATCATACTGTATGAGTCTTCACTGGTTGTAGTTTAAAAGAAGAATCCAGTGTTTGTAATTTTGTCAGTCCAAGTAGTTAAAAAAAATAAATAAGTAAGTTTGGGGAAAAAAGACAAAACAAAATCGGTGTTTATGGCTACAACTATTGATTGTAATCAATAGTGTTTGTTTTGTCAGTCCAAGTAGTTAAAAATAAATAAATTAATAAATACATTAATAAAAAATTAGCGAAAAAAGACAAGACAAAATCGGTGTTTATGGCTACAACAATTGAAAAAAGAATAATCAGGTAATCCTGGACATCTGATTATTCATTCATTGCGAGATGAATCACAAAACACCAGTGATATGACATTTGAGGATTCACACCTCGTTTGTACAATAATCTCATTCTGCATGACCAGGAAGCATTCAATACATTTCAGTGATGAGAAATATTATTAGATGATAGATGAGAGTGAATGAGAGGTGGCGTTACCATGCTGTGAGCTTTTACACAGTCAAACACGTTTTCCATTGGGGATGTTTAAGCTTGTTTTTTTATTTTTTTCCTACTTTTGGTTCTAAACTTCCCTGATGAACACTAGAGCTCATAATCCTCATATCAAGCTTAATGATGCTTCATTTTGAAGGATGAAATCTCAGGGCTGGTTGCGTAATTACAAGTATGCAAAGCTTATTAATCTATCATTAATGAGCAGAAAAACATCAGCAAGGTCCAGTAGAGTACTTTATGTACCAGTCGGGTCAGTACCACAGCAGCTGTTCCACTTGGGTATCTGTGCCAGGACATCTGTAAGCTGTGGAAAGTTTCATTTGAAGCCATTCCCAATAGGTGCCACAGACGCCGGGTTTGAAGTTTAAGTTTGTGTTAGATATCTGCAGGAGAAAAGTGCAACTATTCGTATGTTTGCCTCTAACTAAATTGACCTGGAGGAACCTATGAGGCAAATCTTTGCTTTGAGATTTGAGGATAAAAACACTGCAGCTCCTGGATATTAACAACTGTTACCGCCATGGATTTTTTTATTATTTATTTTTTAACATCTCCGAACATGTTGTCACTTTTCAGCCATCACTTACGTACTTCTGCTTTAATACAAAAATGAAAAAATAAACAAATAAATAAAAATGTAAAACAATTCTATATAAAAATAGATCATTTCTTATGCAATGAAATGAAAGAAGTTTATCACATTACAGCATGTAGAAAGTGCAAAAAAGTATTCTACAAAAAAGATCAATAGAAATCATAGGATGTGATGTCATTTGCACTCCTACCTTTTTTTATTCTCTCTTCACATTTACAGTAACTGATATTAAACATGTCCAGAATTCCCACACATCCTCAGATAATACATACTGTACATTTGACAGTTTAAAATTTTGCTTTTTTCCCCCCAAAAAACTGAACATCTGTTTTTGTTTCTTATTAATTATATAGAACCTGCTTATTTCCTGTAAGTCAATAACAACAAAATAAAGGGACTGTTGATGAAAGTGTTAGAAAGTGACTGGTTCCTGGTGACTGGAGCAATTTGGTCTCCAGTTTAAGCAGGAAATACTTAACCCTGTCACTTCCTGTCAAGCATTAGTGCTTTCTAATCCTGTGTGTGTGTGTGTGTGTGTGTGTGTGTGTGTGTGTGTGTGTGTGTGTGTGTGTGTGTGTGTGTGTGTGTGTGTAAGCGCCTTTGAACATTTTGCTGGATGGTGCATGCAATCAGTTCTAAAAAAAAATGCAGCCAAAAATAAATAAAAAATATAATACTAATAAAAATGTAAGGAATAAGAGATGTAAGGAATAAAACCCAACAGGGTATAATAATATAGGAAATTAATCAATGATACGGAGTATGCATGTCCTAAAGGGCTTTATTCCTCAGGGGTTTACACAGTGCACTAAACCATGGGTTATATTCATTCTAAACCCCACATTTAACTGCATATCTCATGTGTAATTTAAAAGCAGGGTTAAGCACCTCTTATTACCCAGGGATATGAAACACTGACACTCTGAAGCAGGATTAGTAGCACTTTTGCAGTGTTAGCCCTGCATTGTAGTGCAAAACGTGCACAGTGTGAAATGATGAGGTGTTGACCTTACAGATGACGTTACAGCTAGACACCCCATCAGGAACTGAACAGCACGTGTCTTGTAACATGTGAAACCCAGGATGTAGCAACATTTGAAGGCACCAAAACACTAAACATGAGACAAACTTAAAAATGCCTAAAAAGCTGTGATTGATAATACCTGCTCAGGCATCAGAGACAGACAGACAGACAGATTTGTTTGTCACATATACACCGATCAGGCATAACATTTTGACCACCTTCCTTATATTGTGTTGGTCCCAATTTGGCAGAAGCCCTTATCCAGAGTGACGTACATACAGTAAGTGCTTAATGCTGACTCACTAGGTTACATACTTAAGATACCACTAGACCCCTGAAGGTGTTCTGTGGTATTTGGCACCAAGATGTTAGCAACAGATCCTTTAAGTCCTGTAAGTTACGAAGTGGAGCCTCCATGGATCGGACTTGTTTGTTATCATATCCCACGGATGCTTTTCAGGATTAAGTTCTGGGGAATTCCGGCCAAGTCAACACCTCAAAGTAGATGCAGCATAGAGGTGCGCATCTGGTCAAAAGAATATTAGAAATCTGTGAAAGACAATACCTGCTCAGAGATACAATAGATAGATATATTTATAGAAGCATTTGCTTGTCACATATACATTACAGCACCCAACTTTGGAGGTTGGGGTCAGAGTGCAGGGTCAGCCATGATACAGCACCCCTGAAGCAGGGAGGGGTAAAGGCCTTGTTCAAGGTGCCCAACAGAGGCAGCTTGGCAGTGTTGGGCTTGAACCCTGATCAATAATCCAATAACCTTAACCACTTGAGCCTCAACAGAAGTAAACAGAACTGTTCTTTGTTTACGAGAAAAGCTGTTATTTTAAGCAATATTGTGCTGTATTTATAAAATCATGGTTGTAAACATGCGAAACTAGAAGATTAACCCAAGGTTTAAGAATGTACAGTGTGAAGCATCCGATTATGAATAGCCAGGATTAACGGTTAACCCCGGATTAAAGTATGAGCAGTGTGAAATGTGAAAGTTACAGAGTCACCGTCACTGCTGTTGCGGTTCTACTAAACCCTCATGCTGAAGTTTTAGCAAATAATAACTGCTGCAATTATTCTGTCAAAAAAAAATGGCACTCGCTTTTATTAATGTTCATAAAGTGTCTGCAGGGTAAGTGCGGAGTTTTATTATTTCAAATCAGTTATGTTTTAATGTTACAACAACCTTAACGATTTTGTTGAGATTATTAAATATGAGAGAGCAGGAGTTTCAAGGGCTAGTTCATGTTAGCTTAAAATAATTAGCTGCTAGTTAGTAGCTGATGGTGGAGTCTTTCTACTGGTACATGTTCAGGTATAAATAACACAAAGCAAACAAATAATTCACTTTCATAAAAGTTTTTTTTTATAAAGAAAAAGTTTTTAGGTTTTAAAAAAAATAAAAAAATTGAGATTTATTATTTGAAATTTTAAACAAGCTTCATTTCTTTCCCCTTCGAGTCATTAAACTAGATCGGGAAGTGTCTTATCCATCTCGTTCTACTTATAGAGTATAGAAATTCAGTGGTGCATGTGTCACTGCCAAACTTTGAATTAGGTGATTGGACCTGTCAAACGGAGCTGCTCAGAATGAATGAATAAATGCATAAATGAATGAATGACTGAATGAACGAATGTCGAACAAGCTGAAGACTAACAGCATTACTGAAGCAGGAGCACGTTGCTTTTCTTTCTAGTAAATTGAATAGTCTTTAAATTAAATTAAAACTGATTTTAACTCAACGTGACACGGAGTTACACCCGACAAACTACTGCAATAAATAAATAAATAAATAAATAAATATGCTAAGCTCCTTGTATTCACTTCATTACCTATTTGGTATAATGCTGCAGCTCTAAGACTATGAGTTATTGTAGAAAGCCAAATGTCCACTACAGGGATCTGCAATCCGCTTTAGACTTGCTCATTTTAAAACCTCATTTCAAACACCTCTCTCTGCATTTGCTTCAAGTTGTGTTGTTTGCGTTAATAAACCTGTAAGTTGCCTGTGTGCATGTGTCTGTGTAGAAAACATTACGAGTGTTAACAAAATGTTAAGAACACGGAGCTACTGTGTTTTAATCTTCAAAGCAGGCTTGACTTACTGGAGTGTGCAAAATTTCTTCAATGAATCTCATGCCATTGTTTATCTACACACTGTGGATTCCAACATGCCTTCATTGTTGTTGCGATGCCGTTTGTATAAAGCTGAAAACATGATAGAATGACAATGCTATAATCTGGTCTTCTTAAATCTTCAGTTGGTCACGCGTCTCCACTTTGGAACTCAGTGACATGAGAAACGTCTTCGCTCCTTTAAGTCGATCTAGTCTGAAGCAGATATCTAACCTGCAATGCTTCAAGCATCAATCCCAGCATCTGTGTCACCTATGGCTTCAACCGAAACTGCCCACGGCATACAGATGTATTGGTGCAGATGCACAACTGGAACAGCTGCTCCGATGATATTACACCAGGTCAAATACTGTATATAATCAGATATGCTCAGATATCAAGCTGTGAGGTTTGACTGCCTGCAAAGCTTTTCACCAATCTTAACTTTTCAAATGATATGAAATTTGTCAGCTTCAAATTAGAAGATCTTCATTTCTATACAGGCCCCATGTCATCTGATCCAGTGATGATATGGCAGAACAAGGAGCTTGCAAAGCCAATCATAGCATACAGCTTTTTAATCCTGATGCCTTAAGATTAAAAGTTTTAAATGATTTTTGACTTCCAAGTATGAGTACATAGTGGACAGCAAGAAAAAGAGGTTGTGACCGCAGTAACATTGCTCACAGCTTCATATACCCGACACTGCGTATCGATCTGTTTGTTAAAGATAATTTCAAATGCACACATTATACAATGATAAAATGGCTTTATTTATAGACATCCTCAACTGTTAATAATGCATTTTAACTCTTTTTATCCAGAAGCCAAAAATAGAATTTCCTCATTTTGTTGTATCCATATTTAGCATCGAATGTCTGTCATGTCACACTCCATGGTGGTGATTAATAGCTCATATAAAAATAGACACTTAAGGCTTTTAGAATTTGGTCTTTATAAATATTTCTGTTTTTACCTAGCCTACTGGGGGTAAGATATTTGTAGAAGTTCCAAAAAAATGAAAATAAAAACTAAAAAATAAATTAGTTTCCCCCGATAAAACACACACAATCCTCAGAGTAAATTGTGATATCAAACCCATTTCTAAGATGCCCCTGAGTGCTTGTTCATAAGCATTTGAAATGTGAAGGTGCTATCTTTAGCCACAAATATTCTGTGTACGGTTATCCCAACAAATGTGAAAACATCTCACCTCCTAAAAGAGTTAATTAAGCAATAACTGCATAAAAAAATGAAGCATCAGTCATCGTCGTGTCCCATCACAACGTTCCTGGTTTGGTTTCAGACTCTTTTGATTCAATTGAACCCAGTGCATTTGCGTTCGTCTTACATCACCACACGTCTTACGTCAAAACACATGAACAAAACAGGACTATGTGAGTAAGTCACCTTATCTCTTCACCGTGTCCCATCATGTTCCCCTGTTGCTCCTGGTACACATGTGCTGTGGAAATGTATGATGTCATTATCGGCATAAATAAAAAAATACATATGCAGGTTACTTTACTTCCAGAACAAGTGTGGACCTCAGATCGAGCTGCATTCACATTCACAGGAATCTCAACAAAGTTTCAGCTCAGCCGAACTCACACCTCCTCCTACAAGTAGTCTCAGGTTTGGTACCGTGGCCCGCTTCTCCACCTGCATAACCAATTTCTCATGCAAACCGTGCTCCGTTTCAAACTAAACTGCCAGTGAGAAAGCCTTCTTAATGCCACTAATCCACCCATCATAGGTAACCAAACTGCTTTGAAAACCCACTGCCAGTGATGGCATATGTTTTAAATGAAAAGACTTTTCATAACAAAGCTATCAACAAATCATTCAGTGGGTGAAAGCATTAAAAATGCTGCAGCGCAGCATACTAATGGAGACATATTAAAATGTCATCTAGTGCAGCAGAGGCACTTTTGCTATTGCACTGAGAGACTGAGAGAGAGAGAGAGAGAGAGAGAGAGAGAGAGAGAGAGAGATATTATTGGATAGCTGTACTCTTGGTGACAGGGTAATTAAAGCAAAGAAGGGCATGTTGGACTACACGGTGTTTGAGTTTTAGTAAAAACAGTATGCTAATGACACATAAAGGGAAGACAACAAAACACTACATGGCCCTTCATCCTCGTGTACACGTGTGTGTTTTCATGTTTTCATAATGGTGCTAGAGAGCGCTGTTTAATACTTCAGTCCAAGATCTCATACTACTGATGTTTAATAGGGTTGAAATCCGATGCGCATGAGGTTCATAGCATATTATTGGTATATTTTCATCCTCAGCGAAGCATTCAGTGAGTCATCGAGCCATGTGGATGTGGGCTGGGCCATTCTGGAGGACGCCACTCCCATCAGGATAGAATAAAGGTGTTCGGTCAGAAGAAGTCTGTATTTATTTGCAGTGACGATTAACTTAAAGGACAAATGGACCAAGACCATGCTAGTAAAATGGCCATCAGAGCAAGCATTCAGGCCTGTTACTGCACTCACATACGCTACTGGACCCCAGTAGATTATATACACCACTGAACTCTGAAAATCTCATTTTTACCCACAGATGTAAGGCCTTATCAGATTATGGGAGCATGGTAAGGATCTTCAAGATTCTGCACCATTGTTGCTCCATTGCATCACATAATTGCTGCAGTTTTGTTTTAAACTGCACATTCATGCTGCAAATCTCTCATTCTACCATGCTCTAATAAAATCCGATCTGATAACTATAAGGCCAGTGTGAGCCTGCTGAACTCATCACCAGATTGAGATAACCTTTTTTTGTTATATTATCATAACATATGTAGCAATTATAAGATAGTTATCTTATAAGATAGTTAACTTTATGTGCCCATAAAGAGATGCATGTATGCAACCACCAGCCTGAACAGTTTATACAAGACAGTTTGTCCCCTGGATTAATTCTGTTAACACCCAGTTCTAACTCCACAAAATGTCTCCACAAAAATCTAGATTCATCAGAACATTATTCCGATTTTCAACTACCCAGCTGTGATCAATTGATCACAGCTTATTGTCAGTATTGGAACCTAATGAAGATTTCTGCTGCTGTATTTTATCCACGTCAAGTTTAAATGGCTTGTGCATATTCTGAGATTCTGCTCACCACGTGGTTATTTGAGTTAACTGAAATACCAGTGTCTTACTGTCAGCTCAAGCCAGTCTACCACTCTCATCTGACCTCTGAAACTTTAGCCATGAATTTGTTCAGCAATTTTTATGGACTGTGCAGTTATACCACATTTTACCTTTAATAAAGTGCTTAACCCCAGGCGATACAGTATATATCCTAAACAAACATATTTTATAAAATGGTATTATATATACATGCACACTTTTTCTTCTTGAAATCTTTTACATTGTCTCCTGTTGTAAGTAAACACAAATGATCTCACAAACGATGTACATCTCATCCAGCATCAGCACCTGGTAGTTCCACCCCTCTTCCACTACATAAGCAAATCTGCCACCATTTATTGCATGTAGTTGAGTAACTCTGCTCTGTCTAACCTAGAGATAAACTTACAGCAATAGATAAACTATACCTAATACCTAGAGATAAACTAACTAGAGATAAACTAACAGCAATGCCAAATTCATCTCACATTCATCTCACATCTGGCACAGTATGTACCATAATGCAACAAGGTCTTTCTATAGTTGTATAGAATTCTTTTATTTAAAAAAAAAAAAAAACAACAATTCTGCTCCAATAATGTAATGTATTGAGTATGAAGCTGCACAATACACAGCAAGCTCTATCTTATTATTGATAATACCCACTGTAGGGTCCATCTTATTCAGCATGTTTTATTGACTTGTACAATAACCCTTCATTTGCAGGCATCTCAATAGTCTTTATACACTCAAGGATCAATCGTTTTCCATTCATAAGGTTTGTTGATCTGAAATGAGTGTTTATTGTGGGGTACTGCTTGCTCAAGGTTCAGTTAAATACTGTAAGGCTGAAATATTAGTGAGTTTTATTTCAACATGATTCAGCAAATTTTCTCTTCAAGGTAATAAAATGTTATGAGGTTCGATCAGGGCTGTAACTTCAAAACAGAGGTTTATATTAATGTTCCTGTTCAAATATTTAATGAATTAAAGAATGTGACATCAGAAAAGGAACAATAAGCAGAAGACGTTTGATATTTAGGCTATGGAAGGAGTCTCCAGTATCAGTCTCAGTATCAGGCTTCCACCACAAAGTCTTCAGGTTTTCCCAACTCACTTGAACATGACAAGCTGATTTAACAACAACAGGTCTAATAAACAAACTTCCATTCATTTATCCATTTTCTATACTGCTTATCCTGCACAGGGTCCCAAGAAAACTGGAATCTATCCCATGGGACTTAGAGCACAAGGTGGGTGACACCTTGGGCGGGGTGTTAACCCATTCACATGTCCATTAACACACTACAGACAATATAGTGAAGTCGATCAGGCATACTGCAAGTGTTTTTGGACAGAAGTACCCAGAGCAAACCAGAGATGTACAGGGAGAACATTTACACTTCAAGCACAGGGCTTAGAGTTGTGCACTTTATTAGTTTCACATTATTAGATGCGACTATAAATGGATATAAAGTACAAAGAGACGTTCATCAACTGTATTAATAAGAAGAATAACACACTTCGAAAGGTTGTGTTAAAGGACAATAATAAACCTCTGGGTTGCTGATTATTTTCCTACAATAGCATGCCTCATGTTTTAATCATTACTTGCTAAAGGCATAATGATAGGATTATTGATAGATTTGTAAATCTTTTTAATGTCATTATTATTCTATTCACTAGGAACAAAGAAACAACAAACTGAACACAGACACATATGACATTATCAAACACACAGATGCACAAAGAAATAACTGATAAAAACCACATTTTGAATAAACGGGGTGTGTGTGTGTGTGTGTGTGTGTGTGTGTGTGTGTGTGTGTGTGTGCGTGTGTGTTTGAAAGCAGCATGGCTCGGATTACTTTGTGAGGAGCTCTGTTTACTGCTTCAGGCTCGTATTTACTCTGCCTTTGGTTTTTCTGTTTGCATGCCTGAGGCCTTGAAAGCTTAGACCTTGGTTTTGTTTATTTTATCAGGAATTGAAGAGGTTTGCGCTTTGTGGTGTTGAAATCAAAAACATGGCCTTGTCCTGTATACAACATCATACGCACTTCAGATCACATCAGATGTGCAAACAGGAAACGCTGCACTCCTTAGTCAATTCCTGATCAAATGGTATACCAAACGCCAAGAACTTGAGATATAATGCAGCAATAACCTAGAGTGCCATGTGCAGAACGTTACGGCTGGATGAGCACTATCCAGAGGATAGCAGAGTTTAGTTTTGACAAGCTGCATATTCAAACTTTTATTTAAAAAAAAAAAAAAAAAAAAAAAAAAAGTTTTATACGGTTACCCCTCTCTGACCTAGGTCAAATAAGTACTAAAGCTATTATGACTATACGTGTATATGAATGCTGAGAAACAGCATCTAGTTCACTGTTGTGAAAGTTATAATCCAGATGCCTAAGTAGCCTAAATGGCATTTTAATGTACGTGAGTGTTAATACTTTTGCACAAAAAAAAATGTGCCTGGCTTTTAAATAATAATATATGATCCAGTTTTGGTCTGCTGATAGCCTGAGAGTGAATGCTTGAGACAGAAAAGTCTGATGAAGCCCCAGGTTAATGATACAGAAAAAGTGCTGACTGCCTGAGCGCTTGCCCCAACTCGGGCCATTACTAAGCATCAGCGCACTCACACACACGCTCTTGCGCGCACACACGCACACACACTCGCACGCGCACACACTCTCACACACACTCTCACACACACTCTCACACACACTCTCACACACACTCTCACACTAAACACTTCATAACTTCAAAACGCAAAACAGATTTCTATAAGTCAGGTACATATGTCAGATTCATCCATACCATTCATTTTGAAATACATAGCTTGTAATACATAGCATCCCAGATAAACTGCACCCTATCACCAGGGACTCTGGACAAAAGGCCGGGGTCCCTGTGTTAATATAAGATACAAGACAATCATGGATACCTCCTCATTCCACAACCGTAGGCATACAGTAAGAGAAGGTCTGGCATGTAGTTTTGATATCAGTAAAGTGTTATAAAGTGGTCTGTAAAGTAAAGAAAAGAAACCAAATCGAACACAGGCTAAAGCCCTGCTCATGTGGAACTTGAGTGTCCAGAACTTGGAACTAATTTACATCTAATATTACATACTTATTTTAGATGACATAAGCTGAGATTTTCAGCTAAACAAAATCTTTGTTGTTAGCAAACCTAGCTAGTTACTGGTCCATACAGCGATCATTAGTTTAGACAAGATTCCAAATTAGCTGCATTCCAAATGATGCTCTTACACTATGCACTACGTACTATTCGGATAGATTTTAGAAGGGTTCTTATTCTCTAAAATGTCATTAAACACCATGTAAGGCAAAGATGCCTCATCATCCAGCATGTTGTCGGCCACCTAGCCTTTTCCTCTACATAAGCAAAGCTGTGAGCATTAACTACACCAAGTGACTAACATGCCACATTTCCATATTTTTTGGTTGGAATTTTCACAGTATATTATATATTATATAGTGCATACGTCTGCAATTTAGGGTGCACCAAAGGTTTGAAAATTGTTTATCATGATGCATAGTGTCAAACTTTTGAACTCAGATGTGCTTAATAAATTGTAACACAATTATTGCAGGGTAGAATTAACAGTCACTGGACCTAATGTTATGCTCAGCTAAAGCTCATGACTCAGAATTTCTGATCTCCAACTACACTGAGAAAAGGGAAACTCTTTCTGTCCATGTAGATTTCCTCCAGTTTCTCCGGTTTTATTGTGCGTCTGGAAAACATGCCAGTAGGTAGATACTCTAATTTACGTCTCCACGGTAGTGTGACATGACGCGGCCTGACCAATTGCACATACAGTAAACACTTCAAGCAACAAGTTCCTCGGCCAAGTAAGTCATGCTGTACTTCAATTCCCTTGCTGAATTTGGTTCTACTTCTTGCCCAGGTAGCACATGGGCCACACTGTGCTAAAAACAGCGTAGACCACTGATTGGTCAGAGACAACAATCGCAAAAACACCCGATTTATGCCTTTGGTTGGAATTGCTTCTCCATCAAAGTGTCTCAATCTTTCCCAAAAAGTCCTTTTAAAGTATCCAGCAATTTAAATAATTAAAGTTGTGTTAAACAGCGAGTTAATGGCTCAGATTCATCTTTATCTATTTACCCAGAGTAATGTTTTCTTATCACTATTTAGCCTGATCTAACATTTCTCCCACATGAACCAATTAAAGTGCTCCATCTTGTAGTTAAGACAACTCCCAAATGGATTCCTATTCACTTCCTAATGCGCCCTAAATAGGCTTTAACACAATGCAACCCAACACACTACCTAGGACCCCACACAAATAGTCTTTTCGGTGTCTTTTTTTATTTTTTTTTAAAAACACCATCTGGTTCAGTTTGCACTTAAACGCCTCTCCATTTTCAATAAAGACTAAATTATTGGCACCTCTGCCTGTGTTTGGGTGAGTGGGAAGCCGTTAAGTGAAAATCTAAGTGGAGGCTCCTCTTTATTTTCCTTAAAAAAAAAAAAATGTTCAGATATGGTAATACTGGTTTTCAGGCCCTCGTGCTACCATTTACACATTTACGGTGTGTCCTGTGCATTACAGTTCACAACACGCATTTTAACGGGGAATAATAGAAATTTTTGGTTTAGTTTCAAAACCATTTATTTAAATCTCAAGTAGTGCTTTACTACTCACACACACAGAGGTGAGAAGAGCTATAAATTTCCTGTAGGTGTGAACAGCATGTGAATGTTTTTTGAGAGAGAGAGAGAGAGAGAGAGAGAGAGAGAGAGAGAGAGGGAGAGAGCACACGCATGGTGCCCTTTGACGAACTGGCTTTCCATACGAGGTGTATTCCCATCTCACACGTGTTCCAGGGACAGGCTTCAGATCCCCGTGACCCTTACCCGCATAAAGAGCTTACTGAAGAATAGATAAATAAATAAATGAAATCCTCTCCTTTCTAATCAATTATACATTAAATAAATCCAGTACTCTTTCCACATATTAAAACAAGAGCGCAGAAGAACAATCTTTATTTTCTCCTGTTCAGAGAAGCCTGGCTGACACTGAGCTTCACATAATACAGAGGGGGAGAGGAAACAAATACAGCGAGACATAAACTCTCTCGATCTCATAATCCTTAAATGGGGCCACCGACTGAGGAAGGAAGCGGAGTGAGGTGTACGGTACACTCTGCTGGCAATGCAATTTATTCTCTATTCTTCCCAGCATCCCAGTTTCAGCAAGAGAACAATCACGTTTATTCAGATAAGTACGAACACACCCACACAAAAGCCACACAATGCTGCTTGGAGCATGAGTGAAGCAGACGATAAGAAAAGACACAGAGAAGGACAGAGAAAAGCTGAAGGTCATCATCAAGAGATCCTGAAAGCAGATTCCATCTTAATCCTTCTTTCTCTTTTTTGGATTCATCTTTGATTGTGATGTCCTGTGGAGGTTTCTGCACCCTGGTTTTGTGCTGTGTGTCCAAGAGAAGACCTTTATGGAGCAGCTGCTCTGAGGGATGTTTTCTCTCCCGGGAGCTGAATTATTGATCGTGTCAGAAGTTTGCCGATCCAGCACATATATAATTGAAGTTAGTTTTCCAGCTTGCATGGAGGAATATGGAGACTTACTGTGGACACAAAGTGCTCCCAATAGCACATGAGCCAGATCTATGGATTTTGTCATATGGGTTAAGCTTTGCTGTCCAAGTGTGTATTGACGAGAGGAAGGGTGCAGAACATGAAAGGATCAGCAGCAGGCAAACACATGAGGCTCCGCACAACATAATGATGGTTTGTGTTTGAAGCCACACTCCAGTGTTTTTCAGGCCAGAAGATATACACCAGAATGTGTGTGAAAATGTGAAAATAACTTCAGTTTTTAGGATGTGCCTGTGGACCAAAAAAAATAAAAAATTATATCATGTCCAGAACCTCATGTCCATGAGCCAAGTTTGTATCTGCATCTATTATGAATATTGTACACCTGTAAACCAAACAATTGCCACCTTAGCAAATGAAAATGTCATAAATACTGTATAGTCAAATGTACCTAGTATTTGCTTTTACATTTACAGCATTTAGCAGATGCCCTTATCCAGAGCGACTTACATTTTTATCTCATTTTTATACAACTGAGCAATTGAGGATTAAGGGCCTTGCTCAGGGGCCCAGCAGGTCCAAAACCTTTCGATTGGTAGCCCAACACCTTAACCACTAGGCTTCCACATCCCCATTTTACACATTTTATATCAAACCAAGTATTAGATAGTTAAACCCTATTTCTAGAAATTTCTACTAATTCCAAATAACAGAAGTCTGTTTCTATTGCCAGATAATTTTGCTAAGTGTCAGCATTTCTTATTTCTAGAAAGAAACAAAATAATTGTCAACAGGACAAAAAAAAGATAGGAGATTGAAAGGAGAGGTCTTGAAATGTCTAGAAATACGTTTATTGCTCTTACATTTGGATAACCATCATCTTATAATAGATAATATTAGATCTATATTCAAGATTTTGTTCACTTGCTAAGATTTTACAGTGTATTCGTATTCGCTTACATCTCTAATATGAAGTATTTAAAACGGTCATTTAAGATCATTTAAAATTCCCTTCATCCAGAAATCTTTAGTGTTGAATGCAGAATGTTATGGTTGTAAATTTAGATCTGCATTTTATAGATGCTCGTTTGAAACTTTTGCTTCACACTTTTCAACATTAAGCCTGCCCTTAAGCTTCAATTAAAAGTAAGATTCAAGGCTGTGCGTCTTCCTTTCTGTACTCAGTACACACATAAAAAGGCTCTTTCTATTTAATTACTGAAAATGCGTACCTCAGATCCATGTGACTGAACTGAATTGTGTCAACACAAAATTATATATATATTTTTTTTGTGTACATAAAGTCTTGGAGATGATAAAAAAAAAGAATAAAGGCGATCTTTGTTGTCTCACCCGGACTGAGGATCGAACCATGTTACAGCCACATTACTGCTTTTAATTTAATACTGTAGTTTAATTTAATACTGTAATTTTTTTTAGTTTAATACTGTAATTCCTGACAGTGCCAACATCCTCACAAGGCCCCATAATGTAATTTGATTACGTTAATACTATATGAATTGATCACGCTCGCTCGACGTAATTCAATCTAGAAACTTGGTAAAATTAGGTTTAGTATAAACCATAACATCATGAGAAACTTCATGCAAAATAGAAGTGATATGTTACCAACCACATATTTGTTCAGTGTACAGGGAAATGTGCACAAATTTACTGCTTGATGTAATCAAAGGTAATCGATGGATAGAGAGCAGGTTGAAAAAGACGTGACAGAAAAAACTGGAGCCTGGAGAAACCTTTCACGCCATCAGAGGAGTAAAACAGGCGATATGATTCAGCCTTGTGTGACAAGCCTAAGGAGGATAAATGCATGTGAAAGACAACAACTATTTGAAGTTCGCCACCGGAAGTTCTAACCTTTTTTTTTTATTTTTTAACAGAAAAAAAAACAAAAAAAATAAAAACAGCAGGCTTCTAGGAATGGTCTGCTTTCTATTGACGCGGCCATTACGCAGTTTGCCTACAGGCGGCTCAGCTGAATTAATGTGCTTATTTTCACACATTAAGGAGCAAAGGGAAGGAGTTCAGCCCCACAGTAATCCATAGAAATCCAAAATCCTGCTGAGCTGTGCTGTGATACCACAGTGCCCTCTGTTGGTCACAAAGGAGTGAAGCATGATTGCAACACTGCACTTTTCTAAGCACTTGTTAGGAAATCCAGTGATTCATGAGGGTCTAAAAGGCGGAATCGATACACATGCGGCCAGTGTGTCACATCGTGGAAATATGAGCAGTTTCTGCAAACCAACAGACTCTCATTAGACAGGGGCTTTAGACTTTAATCGTCAGGAGAATAGATAGATTGGACCCTGCGGACGCAGCTCAGGCTGGAGTATCAGACTCACGGCACACGGATTATGTTGCAGATGAAGTGGAATTTAGCAATAAGGGCAAAACCTGCAAGCCAGCATTACTAGCATGATCATTTTGAACAGGGGATTAAGTTAGCACATGCAAAACCCTGTGTAAAGGGTACGAATTGAATATTTCTGATCCACACTTAAAGCTCCAGTTGTAGCAAAAACAAGCTTGTATCACTGTGAGGGTTGGTAATTAACTTCCATCCTCCAACTCTAATGTGTCTCGCAAACATTTGTTTTGTCATAGGCTTCCTTGCTTAGAGACAGGCTATAGGGAACACACTGCTTTAATACTATCTCTTTTTCTCGCCTAATCACTCTTTCTGTTGGGAGTCTTTCTACGAGGCGTATATTAAAACACATCCATCATGGCTGACAGCTCTTCTGCAATCTCACACAGTCGTCCTCCTGCTGCCTCTGTTACTCGTTGCAGAAGCGCTGCTGAGTTCTGATTTCGGTTTAGAGCCGACGAGCACAGAGCTGAAGATATGCAGCAAATGGATAGCCACGTGTAGTTCTGATTAGACACGATTTCACCCTCAGACCCCGATTTGGACACTTGGGGTTTGGGCATGTCAGGAATGAAAAAGCTTCAATGGGAGACTTTTAGTTATTTCAATCCCTCAGAGGCACTTGGCTGAGATTCCGGCATTATAAATAACATCAGAATAAATAATATATATTTTATTATCATTGTGGGGCAGTGGTGGCTCATCAGTGGTTGTTGATCAGAGGATCGAGGTTCATGCCCCAGCACTGCCAAGCTGCCACCGTTGGGCCCTTGAGCAATGCCCCTAACCCAGGGGCGCTGTAACCTGACTGAACATGCGCTCTGATTCCAACCTCCAAAGTTGGGAAATGCAAAGAAAGAATTTCACTGTACTGTAATGTATGTGACAAAATAATGGCTTCTATTTTATAATATTATATATAAATCATGCTGGACACTTTGTTACAGTTCCCTCTATATGTACTGTAATAGTGAGGACAACTCTTTTGTTTTTGACGTACCCTTTGCTAAACTTTTTGGATATCAGTTCCTGATACTTACATCTAGATGTTAAACAGCTTAACACATGGCACCTTTTGGCTGAACAATACTATTTTAAGTGATCCATCCCAAATTCACCAACTATCCATCCTAAATAGTATCTGAGATCTGTAGTAGGTTGAAATGAATATCCCAAAGGTACCCGGACGGTCAAATCTTTCGGGATGATGTTCAAACTGTGGCTGCATGAACACTTTCAGCTCATATTCCCCACAATTCCTTGTGCAAGGGATTTGTTAGTTTTTTGGAAAGGATTGCTTCAGCACATTTTATAGACATTTTAGAGAAATGTAAATAAAATGTTGTAAAATACTTCATGGGAATAGGAAATATAATTACATAGGGTAATGCATGAAGAAACGTTGAAATCCAACATGGAGTTTGTTTACAGTGACTGAATGCGTTACTACACAGCAGCGTTCTCATCAGTTATGATGTATTAGTATTTCCCAGTATTTGTACACTTGTACTGCACAAATACGTCCAGAAAATGAATTAACACCTTTTCACCAATCAGATTTGAGAATTCAAACGTTAAAAAAAAAAGCAAATGCTTTTACGCCGTTACATGCAATTATCTCAGACATTCCATTATAAATGATTAAGTAGATTTTTTAAGAAAAAATCTTTTAAGAAAGATTTTTTTATCATATGCTTAAAAATGGACAGTTTAAAATGTACCTCACCCAAACAGGCCTTACCACTTAGTTCTGCATTATTTAATAATCCATATTTCATCTTCTCTTCTGTTGGACATAAAAGACGATGACATGACCAGAATGAGCTCCAGCTTTAGTTTGGTAATGTGTAATGGACATTAAAAATACATGAGTGTCGTTTTCCCAGGATTTATTTAACTGGATTTTGAGCTGATGCTTTGCTATGCTGTGACGGTGCAGGACTGCAGTATGTCGCCACTGTATCAGCTTATTAATAATCATCTGTATTACATTTATTACCTGCCAACTGTTAATAATTTATTGTATTGAATATGTGCAATAATCTTCCACTATGGCACTTTATGACTGCACACATTGTTTACACTTATTTTTGCTATTATGTCTGAGTAGAAGTGTAAAACGTAAGCATAAGTATGAAGGACTAGTTTTATGAAGACTGACCATCACAAACGTGTAGCCATTTTATCTTAGGAAGTGTTTATTTAAACATAAAAAAAGAGAGGTTTTTTTCCCTTGAATAATGAAATCTCCTACCTCATTAAAATGCACTTTGCTGGGTTGTTCCTGATTTTGCTTAGTGGCCTGATGTAGTTTGCTTTTCCATGTCCTTCCAAAGAAACGATGAAGACTGTTGTCAAACAGAGTGACACGCAGCTCAAACCTGTCAGATCTCACTTCCTCAACCTACATACAAATCAAACACACAGGACTGTGGTTGGTTGGTTGGTTTTGCGAGTGAGTGGCTATAGCGTCTTCTTACAACACAAGCAACATGACCAGATATCTTTAAAAACATGATTAAAGACTATAAACAGTCTTGTGTCTGTAATAAATAGTTTCATCATAGTGAGCATCATCATAGTGGTTGAAATGAGACTCTTGCCTGTGAGAGCACTTCAGTTCTGCGAGCACTGAACACTGACATACAAGCTTCCTTTCCTCTGACATGTCTACACTTTGCTTTCAAGTGAAGGTGCAGTTCCACTCATTTCACTTTAATGCTCATGCTCAGAGATTCTGTTTCATTACAAAAGAACGGAGAATTGTACACAAAAAGGTAACTAATGTGAAATTGAATAAGAACCTGATTAGATTTATTTTTTTATTATTATTTGTTTAACAACTCAAACAAGCCCATTTATATTTACATCCATGTACACAAAGCACCGGGCACAAATAACGGTTTAACTAGACAGTGCCTGGAGGATTTTGTGATTGCAGAAATTAGTAAGCAACTCTCAGGGTTTTTTTTTCCAAAACATTTCACGGAGTGATGTCATCACATCCAACATTTAGCCAAAGCCACTTTCGAATGTTCGTCACTTGTTGTTAATGGACATTTCCATGGAGAAATCAAGAGTTTTGTCTAATTTCATTAGGGGGGCTAATAATGTTGTATATGTATATATATATATATGTATATATGTGTATATGTGTGTGTGTGTGCGTGTGTGTATTCACCTGGTTTAATTGAAGTCCGTCCAGTCGTTTAAGCACAAGTTGGAAAGCCTGGATCGGGCCATGTGCTAGCCGGGATGTTTGGCTTGGAGGAGGAATCACTCGGTTTTCATAGAAAATGCGCTTCCAGTCCGACATTTGGACAGCATGCGTTATATCTCCTCTCATCAGACAATCAGACAATCAGAATCAGAATCAGATTTATTGACCAAGTGTATTGACACACACAAGGAATTTGGTTCCAGCTGTTTGTGACTCTCAAAAGTACAGACATAAATAACACTATACTATACAAACTATACAAGACAATGCAGACGATGAGATACTGATCTCAGTGATCAATAGCAGTAATCAAAGCTGCAGCATCCTCCTGTTTCCCCCTGAAGGCCAAAAACTAACCCGAGAAGCCCTCATGAGCATCTAATTCTGTTCAATTAATCCAAAAATTAATATCACAGCAATCGGTCCATCGTCTCCCTATAAAACACTCCAATCTCTGCTTTTCACAAACTCTGTTGCTATTACTTGTGGTTAGCTAGCTGCTAGCTAGCTCATTTAACTGTGTATTCGGCTTTGATACAATCTCCACTTCAGTAGATTTATTCACACCAATCATATCCTTTTTTCAACGCAAATCAGTACAAGGTCTCAAATAAAAAAAATCACGAAGTTAGAGGTAAATGCCTGCCAATGCTAGCTTTCCATCATGTCATCGCCGCCATGTTGTTTACCGTTAGCGCTTAGCAGCTGTTGCCAGGTGACCAGAGTTGGCCGTTCTTCCTCGGTTGTATTTATAACCAGAGGCGCCGCCATCTTGTGTTGTGGCGCTTAAATACTGATCCGAGTGCATTGATTCAAAGAGTCGAATCCTCAAAATTCTCATAGCTCTAGGGTTTATAACTTTTAATAACCCTGGAGACTTTTTCCATTATAAAATAAGTCACAATCCATTAGCTCCAGGACTAATGGAATAATTAAATTAGTTAGGTCAATTATGCTAGATATCTAAATATGTAGTTAGGACTATATATGAATTAACATGATCTAGCTAATAAACCTACTGCTTAAGGTAGTGTTCACTTCACCATACTGTAGGTCACTTGGTTAATTGTTATCATAATTATTTAAAATAATATTATCTGCATTTCTCAGATAGTTTAGGTGTATATGTGGTGTACTTGGCAACCAACAAGGATCATATAACTAAGGCTGTTTTGTGCACTTTGTTAACAAATTGAAATGATGATTAAAGAAATCCCAAAGGCTGCGCTTGTCATACCCACTAAATTTCAATTTTGTGCTAATTTGCACACTATTTACTTTGTGTGGCTTAGACAACTTATTTTTAGTCCTTACCTCTGTGTTGTTTTATTGTGTAGTACTGTGTCAGATATATACAGGTTGAAATGACAATAAAAGCTTATTGACTTCAAAATTTATGTAATACAGATGAACTGTGTTGAAGCCTACTGAAGAAATAATTTTTTTAACATAACAGATATAATTTCAACACTTCAACACAAAGTTGTTGTTGTTTTTTTTTGTTTGTTTTTTGTAATTTTACCATTTTATGATTTTATTATTGTTTGTATTTTTTTAATTTAAAAATTTGGTGCCACTTTTCTGTATGTAAATAAATAAATAAATAAATAAATAAATAGTGCAGAATCAAAAGCCAAACGTTTGCAAGATTTTGGACCTGAAAAACGTTTGCAAGATTTTGGAACTTTTGTTTGTTTGTATGTTTTGTTTTGTTTTTAAGATTTTCAGCAGACAATTTATTTATGCTCATGTTTCTTCTTCTAGTAGTATCAGAGCCAGGAATAATAATTTATAAGAAGACGTGTACAAATGTTTTTGGGTTCTATTAGGTTTGCTGTTAGGTTTTTTAATTGTAATTAATTGTGCATCTTTACATTTTTCCCATATCTGACCTCTTGACTTTACTGCACTGGTGACATTGAAGTATGAACAAAAAGAGGAAGGAAACAAAGCTTTTCGTCCATATTACACAAAAACCCTCAGCTTTGTCCACTTCTGCACTTTGTCCACTTCTGCTTTGTGCTAACTCAGTAAGTAATAATTCTTATTCTAAAATTATTTTCAAGCCTTTCCTCGGAGCATCAACATTATATGGACATTAAAGCAACAGATTTTACAAAACATATTTTCCTCTCAGAAAAGTTAAAATGTTGCTGGAATTTGCTGGTGTTCTGCACTTGATCTTTCAGATACATGCTCAAGGTACCGTCTCTTTCTCGTTTCTTAAGAACTCTATATAATGCCAAAACAGATGACTATCAAAATCAATTATTATTGATAGATTAGCATATAAAGCAATGTTTTAGTAGTTATGTTAGCTAGAATATTCATGAAACCATGACAGCAAGAATAAATAGTGATTTTTCTGTATATTTAATGTTGTTAAAAATTGTAATGTTTCTGTTTAATTTATACATTTCATTTTATTTATACCTTTATTGATAATCTATATGAAAAACTATAAACCTTTAATAAACTGTACATACAAAATAGACTATACATGATAAAATTATACATATGCTGTATACTTTCTCGATCAGTGTGTGTGTTTGTGTGTGTGTTTTGCAGTCTCCCCTTATCAGACAACCTGGACTGTGACGTGTGACGATGAAAACATCTGCACACCTGAAACGTCACATGTGTTCATTAAGTGCTCTTACACACACACCAACATCCACACTGTGATCTGGTTCAGTCCTAAACAGAAAGAGAAATGGAAGAACGAGTATTATCCAGAGGATCTCACTTTGGACTCCGACTTAGCTGGTCGTGTGAATCACACCGAGACTCTAAACTCCAGCACTCTGACAATAAGAGACGTGACACTCAGAGACTCAGGAGAATATCGCTTCATTCTCGTTACAGCAAACAGAGAGAAATATCTCAGTTCAAAAGCTGTGACTCTAAAAGTGACAGGTGATATTTTATTCAAATGATATACTGATTGATTATAGATTGGGTAGAGGATTTATTCACAAGCTTCAGAATTTTTTACCCCAATTTTCCTTACCTCATTTGTTGTTTTATCTTGTTTGGTTGGGGATATACAGTACTGTATTTAACCTTTATTTATTCCACTTGTCTTAAATTTTTTCCACTTACTTCTAATTCTTTTTCTTCTACTTCTTCTTCCTCTTTTTTAACGTAAGCATTTGATGTATTTCTCTATATTGTCAGAGTTGTGTAATTTTGTTTCCTAATGTACCATTTCTAAGAATTTTAGAATTTTTAGAAACTACAGCCGTATTTAATACCCAGAGTGCAAGAATTTCATAAAAAAGTCACAAGTCATTTCACTGAAATACTAGAACACAGATACATACAGTAAATGTGCTGTTATTTTGATGCACACTTTTATTATACTCAGCGCAAAAGACTAAATCTACACTAAAGACTATAGCAGACAGGGCAACAGCCAATTTTGACATCAATAGAAGTCTGATAACTAACCAGGGGTAACAGAGAGCAGGTGTAAGTGATCATTGGGACATTTGACATGCTAGGGCTGATGGGTAAAGTAGTTCAGTGTCGATTCTTGTATAACCATGAATGCTTTCAGTGAACTGATTTTGTACTGGACAGATGTTTCTTAGCTTTATTGGACATTACATAACCTGACAAAAAAGGTTTTTCAGGTTTCATATTTTTCAAGATGTCTCTGGTTAAATAGGATAAAAATCTGCTTACAGAAATGCTCAGGTTGGCTAATGTTAGCTATCGGACTAGCTTTAATAATCAGGATTATGCAACATGAGCTCAGAATACTGTCTTAAAAATAACTTACATGTGTAAAAAAATCTGTAATATGACATCTGATATTAATGAAATGAGTCTTTATGGCAGCTGTTACCTCCCGGAATACATCTCTATAAATGTTTCTGATTATTATGTAAGCTGTCTTAAAGGGCTTCAGTAAATTGTTACCAAAACAATTGTTAAAACTGTTTTGCAATTTGAAGTCAAAATAATCTGAAGTCTTTGTTTGTTTGACAAATTAATATTTTAATATTTTACCAAGATTTAGTTATTTCCAGTTAATGTCCCACATTTTTAATCTTCTGACCCAAACAAAGCACTGTATAACTGCTGTAAATGTATTCAGACCTGCAGGTGTGGATGCATCCTGGCATCACGGAGCAGGAATTACATCTCACATGTGGCACTCAGTGCAGACTGGCTGCAAACTGGGACACCTGGTGGAAGGATGGCAAGCGTATAAGCTCTAAATTTAACAGCGAGCCTCTTGTCTTATCTGCCGGTGATGGAGGAAGCTACTTCTGCTCGATCATTAGCAAGGCAGTGATGATCCATTCCCCTGCAGTGTGTGAGTATGACACGTGGACATTTTCCTGTATGAACATTAGGTCTTAATTCCTTCCTGCCTCTGCACTCCTGTTCCTTATGTGTCTAATTGTCTCCCCTATTTATCCCTGCAATGCTGAATCTTTGTCATTGTGGTGTCTCTGTTTTGCTGTTTTTGTGTTTCGGTTTCTTTTCCTTCCCCAAGTTTCTTTTCCCAGTGTTTTCCTTGTTGTGTTGTGTTATGTTATGTTAAAAAATCGTGGGGTTGTTTTTTTCTCTATCCCTGCGTTTGGGTCTGGTTTTATCTGTGAAGACACCCCACTTTTTCTGACTATATATATATATATATGTTTGTCTGTATATATATACAGAAGAAGTGATCAAAAAGAAGAAAGGTCTGTGTGCAAAATGATGCAAACGTGGATAAATGTGGATAAAAAAGTGGATAAATGTTTACAGAGGTAGTACCGATGGGTGTGTCTATATTTAGTGTGCAGTGACTTTTCTAATAAGAAAATCCTAGTATGCAGATAGAATAAATGAACCCAAAATATGTGTATGTAGCAGACATCGTGTTTATCCTCCCTGAAAAAAAAAACATGCCAAAAAAATCCAGGACCTCCATTTTTATGTTTATATCCTCCTGATTTCTTCTGCCTTCTAAGCCTGAGGTCTTCACCAAATGGAAGTGAAAATAACTGCTACCAGAAGCAAATTTCACCTCCCTCATCCATGGTGACTTTTATTTGTGTCTGTTATGCCCATTTCTTTAGTTGAAAAATAAAAACAAAATCACCATAACGGTTTAACGAAAATCTTAATGAGATGTCGGTACCTCTGGTGAAGTCCCTTTGAAAGTCAGGTTAGTTTTTGTTCGACATCTGGCTAGCATTAGTACAGAATATTATAATAAGAGCCTAAAGAAGTACTTTTTTGAAGTGTCGATCAATGAATACATCGATACTAGTTCACTAGTTCATGGACTAAGAATATCATCAGTCTAAAACTCTGGTGGAAAGTAATACAGCAAGAATTTCATCATTTGAAAACGTCTTTTGAAGCCTGCCAGTGACTCAGTTGTTGATGTTGAGACATCTACAGTAGGTGAAGTTGGTGAAAAGTCTTCCTTGTAACTGCCTATAATAAAAGTCTAACTTAAAAAATGGCTATTTATCGAAATATATTTACATAATTTTGACACACCCCATTATCCTGAGCAACTTAGAGATATAAAAGGATGTTGCATAGATTTTATTTGCACAGCTAAGCACTTGAGGCTTAAAAGCCTTGCTCAATGGTCCCACAGGGACAGCTTGGCAGTCCTGGGATTTGAGCTCCCAGCCTTCTGAGCAGTAGTCCTGCGTTATGTCGTTTTCTTTTACCACCTAATCTTCTCAAATTCATGGCTCTTGCAGGTGTCTGGAAAAAGAACTGTTGGAATGTAACATACGCTCAGAGAACAGTATGTGCTTTCAAAGGTTCATCTGTGAGTTTCCCCTGCACTTATTCATATCCCAGTGGACAAAAAGTCAATAAAAGCTACTGGACGTTCAATCAGAATGACGTGAGTCTCTTGGAGCAGTTTGCAGGTCGTGTGGAGTTTGTCAGAGATAAAGAGAATGACTGCACTCTAAGACTGACTAACCTTAAAGACAGCGACTCTGGAGATTATCGCTTTCTTTTCACTACTCATACCACAGAGCCAGTCTTCAGCAGCTCACTCAGGGTTCAGCTGATTATAACAGGTGAATAAATGACATTTGTGGATGTTGAAATATAAAAATTGTCCACATTACATTCCTCATGGTGTATTTGTACTGTAGATTTTCAGGTCAGGGTGAGTTCTTCCAGCACATCAGAAGGACAGACAGTAACACTGAGCTGTATCACCAAATGTACTCTTCCTAAGCATACAATCAGCTGGTACAAGAACAGCCAATGTGTAATGAACAAACTCACCAAATATAACAACCTGTATCTGAATGCATCTAGCTACAAGGACACAGACACCTACACTTGTGCTGTGAGAGGTAATATGACTTTTCTTTAGCCATCTACAGTATATGTATGTTTCATTCAGAACCAGGATGGAAATTATAAATCCTTTCTTAAGCATATAAAGCCTGAATGTATCTACACATGCAGTATACAAGAAGTACAGGAAGAAGCTCAGCTATAAGACTACAAAGACCGATTCTGCAGATTCTGACAGTATAAGGATGAGCACACTGTGACTGAAACTCACAGAGCCAGAAGCAAAAAACACTTTATTATTAACAACTAATATAATAGTAATATGGTAATATGTAAATAATATAAACTGTATATATATATATATATATATATATATATATATATATATATATATATATACATATACATATATATATATATATATATATATATATGTGTGTATATATATATATATATATATATATATATATATATATATATATATATATATATATATATACATATATATATATATATATATATGTATATATATATATATATATATATATATATATATATATGTATATATATATATATATTCCAAGTGTCATAATTATTCAAATACACCATTTTAGATTGAACATGTCGTTTTCAAGCAAAATTCAAGCAAAATGCTTCAATTCTGTTAAACCAATAAAAAGTTTTATATTATCTTGCTCAAACAAAATTCCAGAGAGTATAAGTAAAAGTAAATAAGAATAAATAAATGTCAATAAATACCGTATGTCTTGCATAGTGAGGCTAATATTATGTATTTTATGTGTTTGTTTCTCTGTAAAGACACTGCCAATCAGAACTGTACTGCAGCTTCAATTGGCGATCGGTGGTGGATTCAGTTTGCTATATGGGCAGCAGGGGTATTCATGGCTGTTTTAACTCTACTTATTGTTATTCAGCTTATCAGGTGAGTAACGGACTGTATATGTGGGTATTACTTGGTCAAAAGGTTGTGGACACCTGACCATCACACACATATGTGGGCTTTTGAACAGTATGTTCTAGCATTAAGAATTTCTTTGGACATAAGCTGCCTTGTCCACATGTTCAAGCGTGGCACTGCCTATGAGGTCCATAAACACATGGGTTGATATGGAAGAACCCCTCACCAGAGGTAAGAAGAACCAGAGGTGGGAGTAAGTCACACATGTGCAAGTCACAAGTAAGTCTCAGGTCATAAATGTCAAGTCAAAGTCAAGTCGAATCTTTTTTAATATTCGTCAAGCAAGTCTCAAGTCAGGGGTCATGGTGGCTTAGTGGTTAGCACGTTTGCCTCACACCTCCAGGGTTGGGGGTTCGATTCCCACCTCCACCTTGTGGTGTGGAGTTTGCATGTTCTCCCCGTGCCTCGAGGGTTTCCTCCAGGTACTCCGGTTTCCACCCCAGTCCAAAGACATGCATGGTAGGTTGATTGGCATCTCTGGAAAATTTTCCGTAGCATGTGAGTGTGTGATTGCGTGAGTGAATGAGAGTGTGTGTGTGCCCTGTGATGGGTTGGCACAATGTCCAGGGTGTATCATGCTTTGATGCCCGATGACGCCTGAGGCACAGGCTCCCCGTGACCCGAGAATAGTTCAGATAAGCGGTAGAAAATGAATGAATGGAGTCTCAAGTCTCAAATTTGCGACTTGAGTCAAGTCATATGACTCGAGTCCCCCATCTCTGCCCTTAACACTATTGAAGACCATTGGGATAAACTGAAATGCCGACTACATGCCAGGTCACACCTGACATCAGTACCTGACCTCAGTAGCACTTTTGTGGCTGAATGAACACAAATCCCCACATCCAGAAGAGTGGAGGCTTTAATGCCAGCAAAGGCAGACTACATATTGAACAACACACACAAATACATACGTATGGGTGTGTGGTCAGTGTCTACAGTACATATGTTTGTGTTTGTGTATTGTGCCAATATATGGCCATATTCTAAGGCCATATAATGTGTAAGTGATCTGTTGTACTTGTCATTATTAAAGCATTATGTTTGCCCTTGTTTAAGAAAATCTGATACTAATGTAAATTTAAACACAGTGCTAGTGCTAGAAAAGCATGTATAAATAACAGATGAGTGAGGTTTTGTGGCTCATTGGTGGTGGGTTTTGTATATATTTTTACCAGCATAATGTTTGCAGAATATTACAGAAAGCTTGTGTTTGCTCGTCCCTTCAGCTAGTCTGAGATGCAATGTAGATGTGAAATGTAGATGTGGTTCATACTGTATCTGATATAATAAGACAGATTAACATGAGTTTTATTGTCTGTTAATTTATGTACTTTTATATTTCAGAGAGTGACTTTATTAATGTGTTACATTTGTGAGCTTTACCGGTGAAGCTCAGCAAGATCAATGGACTAACTTTGTAAAAAAATAGCAAGATTTTATTATAGAAACATGACGATCGATTCAGTATTCCAGTGTGTAAGTAGTGAGTATTATTAATGTGTTAATTAAGTTCAAAGTACAACTTGCCTACAGTACATTGCTTCATTAACAGTTGTAGCAATATATGTATGACTGCTTCAGCCATAATCCTAATTCTCAGTCCTTTCACAAACTACTATACTGAAAGTGGATAGAAAATGGGAAAATGTATAGTTTTGCTAGCTTTCAGACACCAAGAGGCTGAGTAAGCAGGAAAGAAGTTACTTTAGTGTAAACAAGGAGCTGATGTAAGCAGTTTGCTAATCATGATTTGTACTTCGGAGGCATTGACGTCAGTGGTACCAAATATAGTCACGTCCGATTTGAAGAGAACGAATGTCAGAAATCTCTGGACTGAAAGACTTTGCAGTCTATAAACAACAAGATACAGATAACACAAATGATGACACAAATGTGAATTATTGTTACAGAAATGATTTTGTTTGTGTGTTTAGGAGGGCAAGACAAAAAAAGAACGATACTCAGGTAGGAACTTTCTCTAAACTAGACCTTGTCCTTCTCATTCTCTTCTTGTGCTTAAAAATGTGTGTACCCTCCAACCCTAGAGTGTTTCAAACCCTGTAGATGACACATACACAGGGCTGGACCCTACAGCCATGTCTCTCACTTATGCTACTCTTGGAGTAAGTGTTCATTTGAATGTGTGTAAATACTGTGTGTGTGTGTTACAGTGGTCTTAGTGGTCTCTCAGCTTGTTTTTTTTTTTTTGTTGTTGTTTTTTTTGCTGTATTTTAATTTTCAGGATATAGAGGTTTCACTAACTGACACCTACACTGCTCTAAGCCTAGCAAACCAGTCCTCTGAGTACAACACACTGTTTGCTTATTCAAGGTATGATGTTCTCAGCCACCCACTCACAACACACTGGAGCAAACATAACTTTAATATCCAAAGATCTGAATCCTACTGAGAGAAAAAAATAACACTGTTGTACCTTTAACCATTTGCTGGCAGTCTGTTCTAATTAGAGGTACAAGCATTAAAGATATAAAATGTTTACCTGTATTGTTAGGAAGCGTATTTTTAAAGCGTATACATTGCCACATCACAGACACATACAGAAACACACTTTCTGTTTCTCACACATCCTTTGCCATTATTAGTGCAGGCGTATGTGAAGTATTACACAAGATGCATGCACTAAAGGGAAAGGCTAAATGTACAGTATAAGAATGGTGCCCTGCCCTGGACTGGTCTTCCATCCTCAATGTATCCCCAGCTCATGCACCATGTTCTAAGAATATTTGGGAATTCTGCTGCATTTAGAAGAACTAATATGGGCCCACTGTAGCAGGATTCACTCTGTCCCATGCTCAGAGGACTGGCTGAAAACAGGACAGTCATTAATGTCCACTGGGTTGCCAGATTGTGATGGTTCAAAATACTCTATCTTGTTTCATAGCAAATTAATGAAATTAAATCTATTTAATTTCTATTACGGTTTATTAGTGCAGCCAGAATATCTTTGATGTACAGAAACATTTAAATAGATATTGCTAAAACTGATAGAAGGACAGGATTATTATTGAATGGATAGTGTATGTTCATCTGCAGCATTAATAATGACCCTGACCAGGTATATCGAGTACATAGCAGCATTTACAGTGATTAAAAAAAGCACTTTTACAGTGTATAATAAGATACTTTTTAATCATGAGGTTAGTCTGATGCAGCTAGAAACTCTTAGTTTTCTCATGTTTAACAGGTGTAATGAAATCATTTTTATTCAGCTACAAAAAATAAAACTTATAACAAATAATGTCTAATCTGATGTTGCTGATCTTGTGTGTTCAGGATGACGAGCAGAACGGAGCGATACACACACACTCAGGTGCTGACCTTATTTATAAGCGATATGCTATAATCTTTTTGTGGGCATTTATTAGGTATGTGCTGTTGTTGTCTAGGCTTGAGAATGATGTGTTTTCTGTGTTTAACCTGTTCATACATTTGTCTGTGTGATGTGTAGTGTGTGTCAAAAGAGAGAAATCATATAGAGATTTACTTATAGATTACTACATTTTCATAGTATTATCATTTTGTTTCTCTTTTAGGTTGTAAAGGTTTCAGACAGTAAAGTACAGAGAGAAGCCTCAGACTCAGCATATGAAAATGTAGAATGTAATGTAAATGTAGAGTTAAGAACTGGTCCACATTCAATACACAAGTCCAATCAAATGAAATAGATAAACAAAATTCACATGACGTATGATAGATTTATATTTAAGTCACAGCCTATTATATGTGTATGCATAAGTCTTTCAGTTTTATTTATAACAGACACAATGGTCTCAAAGAAGATTTACAGATGTGAATGTATAAATGTGCTTATTTAAAAAAAAAGGTGTACTTTTTTTTTTTAAATCAGTCTTGTCCATACTGATTGATCCTGCAGTCAAAACACAACGACTATTTTTTTTTATTATTTGTCTTGTGAAATTCTTTAAACTTAATGCAGTATGAGAGTAAAAATACCAATGTCAATGCCAATACCAATTTCAATGTGCACTTCAGTGTGTCTATACCGCTCCCTGTAATACCGCGTCTGTCCGCAAGAGGGCTTAATTCCATTGTATTGAGTATCTTGATTTGACAGACAGATCTCATGTGTGGTTCATTAGTTAAAGTACATCATAAACTAATGTACTTTGACTGAGCAACTGCCTTTTCCTTCTTTATATATATATATATATATATATATATATATATATATATATATATATATATATATATATATATATATATATATACATACATATATAAAAAGTGAAGATGTGGACCATGAAAATTTATTTTTGTGTGTTTTTCACACCTTAGTCTTTGCACTGTTACTTCCATTGGATTACATTAATGTTATTGTCTTCCTGCGGTTCTTTTTTTTCTCCTTTTTACCTGGAGTGTTTGCTTTTTTATTTCCTTTCATAAAAAATTACAGCCTGACTGTCTGACTGTTTTGTTACACTCCACTAAGTCTTCTCATTTCATTTTTTACTGTTTAATACAGATTCTCAACATGAAAAGGGAATTTATTTAGATGGTATAACAGATACACATGCAATACACACATTCACATTAACTTTCCACAAACAATCTGACCACAAATTAGACAATTAAATAAAAAATTATTTCTCGATTACAAAGACCAAAATATGCGTCTCAAAGTTTAACATTCAACAGTTGATTATCACAGCAAATATATCAGTTTATTTATGTCTGAAACATTAACTGGCAACTGGCTACTGAATTCTTGTACTGACAAAACAAGTATAATAAATGTGAGACCTTAGGGGATGTCACAAATATTTTGTTAATAGCTTTTATTATTTGGATGAGATGCTACAATCTCTGC
>NC_083470.1:8150000-8167500 GCF_030014155.1 Tachysurus vachellii
TCAGGGAGCTCTTTATAACACTTCTTTTCTCCTACTGAGTGACACAGTGATGAATGCAAACAGCTCTTTCTTCTCTTGCTGACTTCCTCACTGGACATTCTTCTTTCATTAGTAAAGAGGAAGCTGGTGGGTGATTTATTTATTTGAGGACTTGATCTGTGTGAGCGCGACTGAATGTGACTGTCCGGCTGTGTAGAGAAAGTTGGAACAGGTGCATGTGCCTTTTCTGCTTGATGAATGAATGAAGACTGAAAGACTTTGAATGAGCAACAACTTGGGCAAAAGGAATGACATGTATGGATTGAAAAAGTGTTTTTTGATCATTCTGTGTGTCCTGTGTGCCTAAATCCCAGTTATTTCTTTTCTTTAACATTCTATCCATTCGGCATGATTTCTCTGATTTGGTTTGCATTAAAGAACATGTGATGTGTATTCTTCCTCCTTTTTCTCTGACTCATTTATTTTATATTCAGTTTTCATTTTACAAATAAAATTCCAGCAAAGTTGTCATTTAAGTGTTTACTTCAAGATGAAATAACAAAATCAGTGTGTGCTGTTAAAGGAAAATATTCCTTGACAGGGTTGTATGATGTGGTCTGAAGTGACGCAGGGTTTCTGTTACCACCCCTTAATGGATTTATTCTACAATAACAACATGTCTTGAATTGTTTTATTCCCCATATACTACAGAAATTTGATGTTGTCATACATTTTTATCTGTTTATGCTTGTTTAATGCTGTGAAACATCTGTGAAATGACATAGAACAATATAATAGATGATGTTGTAAGGTCTATAAACAAAAACCTCTCACAGTGTGTGTCAGACAACAGGGTGTGACTTACTTTCACACTCTCAGGTTACCAAAGTTTTAGTTTTTGTGAGACTTTATACAAGTGTAAATGCTATATACATAAATATACTTCTTCTTCTTCTTCTTCTTCTTCTTCTTCTTCTTCTTCTTCTTCTTCTTCTTCTTCTTCTTCTTTTGGCTGATCCATGTTCGAGATCACCACAGAGGATCATGTGTTCTGCCTATTAGGTAAATACACAATATGTCCAAATTACACTCCATAAATTTTGCCACAAATTAGAAGCACATGATTGTACTAAAGGGCCCAAAGTTGTTCCAGCATGACTGTACAAATTGAGATCTATGAAGACATTGTGTTCTGAACAGAGCCATGACCTTAACCCCATTGATCACCTTTGGGATGAACTGGAACACCGACTGCACACCAGGCCTCGTCACCTGACATCAGATTTGGGATGTTCATACAGCACTACAATATCGCTATGCTATACGGGAAGATCAGAACTTTTGTAGTGACCAAAACCTAGTAAATGTGGGCCTTTCCATCTTTTCCAGTTGACAAAAAGGATGTAAAGGGCATTTTTGGTGTGTGCGTGTGTGTGTGTGTGTGTGTGTGTGTGTGTGTGTGTGTGTGTTGAGTACTTTGTGTGTTACTGCTTGCCTTCTTTTGTAGCAGTGTTTTCTGGGAAAAGAGATCACTAGGCCTTTGTGCAGACTGAGACAGTGTGGGCTGAGACCTTCACACATTGCTTTCTATCTTACGTTTTCCCATTAATAACAAAATGTTTCAGAAGACAAGGATTTGAGTCAGAAAATGATATCATAGGGATTGCAAGAGTCATTTGCAATCTCTCCATCTCTCTTGTCCTCTCATGCATACATTTCTCTCTCTCTCTCTCTCTCTCTCTCTCTCTCTCTCTCTCTCTCTCTCTCTCTCTCTCTCTCTCTCTCTCTCTTACACACACAGCCATTTTTATGGCTTTTTGTGAGTTTTTTAGTTCAAGACGTATCATTTAACAAAAATGGTTCCTAAAGGATGTCTTTGAATAGTTTCTTAGATTCCTGAAAACACTTGCTTGGAATCCTCTCTTGCAGCATCAAGGGCTTTCCCCAAGCTACTGGGACAGGTGGAGCAAATCCTTTATGAATTCATAAAAACATGAATTATCTGTCACATTTTCCGTGATTTGCTCACTTTTCATGATGGTGAGAAATCATGGGGAAGCAGAAAGACTTTCCAATTTATCTCCATAGAGTTATTATTAAACCTAGTCGATAAAAAGAGGTATTGCAACCAGCACTAATAAAGGACCACTAGGGAAGAGATGTCATGCTCAGGGGAGAAGCAGTCAACAGGTCAGTTTATGGGGTTATTGGGTAGTTTGGAATACTCTTTGGCCACCAAGATCTTGTTTTAAAGCAAATAATCTGATTTAAAAGTAATAAATAAGTTTAAGTACAGATATTCTGTTTAAAATGTCATGTCAAATATCAACATTTCCAAGTTTTGAAGTTTATGTATTTGGTTTGAGTTTTTAAGATATAATTGTGATAGAAATTTTGAAAAACCTGGCAACCATGTAGAATGGCATCACCTCTTCCGAGAAGATGGTAAACTTGCCTTTAATATTTCGAGAAAGTTGAAAGGTACTTCTAAAACCGTGCTAGACTGTATGCTGGGTTATTGTATGTTGTTGTCTCTCAAATGCATTTTATGAGATTATTCTAAAGATTTTACAAGACAGTAGCCTGTAGCATAAGTCAAGTGTGGAAGCCTTTCAACTTAATTTCCTTTGAGGCTATGTTGTTATTAATGTTATCCTGTCACACCAAAATATATGCTGTCATGCTGCTGGTGGTACCCCAGAAGTACAACCAAATGGATGTGCTACATTATGTAGTGAACATACAGTATATAGCGAATAGGAAGCCTTATGTACTGTAGATCCGGAGACACCTAACAAAGGAGCACTAAATATAAGCAATATCAAAGTTTTACTGTTGGCAAAAAAATACAAATAAACTGTAAGAAAGTTTAGATTAACTGATGAGTTAAGTGGTTATATATAAACACAGTCTCGGCCTGTGTCCATATAACAGTAGTCTCATAATATACTGTATGTCTGTGTGTTGTATGCAGGAGTGAAACATTAACCTTGCTCGCATTTCATCATAAGGGCAGAGGTCGTCTCCATGGAGTTGTTAATGTGTAAGTGTGTGAATTTGTAATGTTTAGAGTATAAAGCTTGACTCCACCCATCCAACCCATTATCCACCTGTCAGCCTGGTATATTGCTATGGTTACTGCTACTTGTTTAAACAGTTGGTGGTAGAAAATCTGGTCTGTGATTGGATGGCAGGTGGCCAAGTGGGTGGGGCAGCTTTGTGTAATTAACACCATCTCTCTCTCTCTCTCTCTCTCTCTCTCTCTCTCTATCTATCTATCTATCTATCTCTCTCATTGATGTATTTTGGAGAGGCTGACCTGTGAGTGACTTGGCTTTAATGATGATGATGATGTCTGTGTGTGTGTGTGTGTGTACCGGTACTGCTCTTCTTTACCACAGTGAATTCAGGCAGATGGTAACAGCCACAAAGTGAGGGTATAAGATTAGTAAAGGACAAACAAACAGAAATGTCTCTCTAAAGGAAATGTCATTGTGGAGAAGGAGCAGATACTTTACTTCATACTTTATTGTCCCCAAAGAGGAAATTCTTTTCCACAACACTGCACTTGTTTGACACACACAACATAAACATAAAGTCATAATACACACATGTCAAGAAACATTCAGAATAACACTCAGCGATGTCTGTTGTTAAGGTACTTAATGACTGAGGGAATCAGGCTTCTTCCAAAGCGAGCCCTCCTGCACCTCAGAGCCCTGTACCTGCGCCCTGAGGGCAGTGGGGCTAGATACTCATTTAGTGGATGTGTGGAATCTCGTTCTATTGAAATGGCAAAGCGTCCGATAGCTGTGTTATCGAGTTCTATAAGGTTAGGTGTTGGAAGACCTATAACTGAATGAGAAGATGAATGAGCTCCTCATGAATTGTGGACAAAGGATTGAAACAATTAATTATGTCTGTTGGTTTAATTGGGTTTCTAATCTGGAGTGAGAATAGGTCCATCTGCTGTGGTTGAGGATGGTGAGTGTGTTTGCTGTCAGTATTAACTTCTCCGATGATCCCACAGCTCAGTTGAATCCATGTTCACAGCTCAAAGGTTGTAGAATTCTACAAAGAATCTTCAAGTTTTTCATAAGCAATTCAAACTAAAGGGACATTGATGAAGGACCACTCATCACTGATTCACCAATCTAAAGTTGTGTGTAAATATATCCATAGAACAAACTCGATGAAAAGTCCGCCCAGACTTTTCAGAAACATCGATTTCCTTCTTGTTCATATATGTTGATTAATGCTAATGATCCATAAATTATGCAATGCATTCATGACACTGCACATTTAATGACGCCCGCAAAACATCATACAGTATATCCAAAGATCACAGTTTAACATCTTTGCTTGAAAATTTACTTGGAACTAATTTTATTTCAGGTGTAAATGCTTCTGTGAACGATTTACAACTAAAACTGTTTGCAATCACTTTAATTCTGTAAGGCTCTATATTTCTATGAGTATAGCTAATTAATTCACACACACACACACATTACCCTATCACTAATGCTTCCATAACTGTCAGTTTCTAGATTTCTCTTTATTTTGGGAGTGTACAGTAATAAAAGAGACCTCTTTCTTTCTGCACTTCTTTCCTTTTTTTCTCTGGTTTCATTTAAGCTCATCCGGTCAGGAATGCCAAAGACAGAAATCTAAATCCTGAGAGTCCACTCTCATAGACATAATTCTTCAACATGAACTTCAACACTGTGCCAAATATGTGGGCTTTCAAACTCTAGGCCTCCAATGGGCTCCTGTCAGATTACACCTAATAATCAAAGCCTCTGTTTCATATTCAACTGCTGATGTGGGTGACAAGGCCAGTGTGTGTGCGCATGTGTGTGTGAGGGGAAAAAGGGAGAAAGCTAGCTAAATTGCTACTGTCTCAGATTTCATTGAGTGTTTGCTTTAGTGGCTCAGAAAAGGAAAGAAGGGAGAAAAAGCTGAATGGAATTGGTTTATTTTTCTTAGCTACTGTCATCTCTGTCTCTGTATTTCTCTCTCTCTTACACACTCGCTCACACACACACATACACACACACACACACACACACACACACACACACACACACACACACACACACACACACACACACAAACAGATGTTCCACAGAGAAAATTGACACTGTCTGCAATTATGGACTTAAACATCTCAAATTCAGCTGCTTATTTAGAGAAAAAACAAAACACAATAAAAGTTGTTTGCTATAAAACTGTAAGAACATTTTTTTTCACACCGAAGGCTTGGTGTCCAAAACATTGCCCTTCCTCTCCATTACACCTTACTCTTGTGCTCCTTTGTTCCTCCCTTTGCATTTTAGTTCATCCATTCATCCATGCAACAGATGAGCTGCACCACCAAAGTTGAAAGGCCCACACACACACACACACACACACACACACACACACACACACACACAGAAACAGAATTTTTTTGTGCACCCACTGCACTTGGTTATATGACAAGAATGTGTTGTTTATGTCAATAATAATAATATGTCTCCTTTTTAGTAAAACTTTACAATACACCTCCTTAATTAATGCTCAAATACTTACTAATGCAGTTTAGTAGTGTTTCAATAGTTACTAATTAACCCTTGTGTTATGTTCACTCTTTGGATCCTTTGGTACTGTTCAAATAAACCTGGGACATCATATCATGTCCTTTGTCCTTGTCTTTATTTTAATCCCAAAAAATAACATTGGTGAAAAATGTTTGTGATTACTATGTAAATTTAACAAGAAAAGTGCAGCAAAATATATAATAAAGACACTTTGTTGACATAAACCTGAAAAAAATTCAAATGGATTATTGATTAGTTCCACTTAATGTTTATTTTTTTTAACTGATTTATCCAATACAGGTGATGAACCCCAGTACATGCACAGGAAATAAAAGATTGTTATGAAATTGTTATGAAATACAGCGCTCAAAAATGTATCTGCAAATGCGGATGATTATAATATGATATAACCAAGTTGTTAAAGTTAACAAGGTAAAGGTTGTACATAAATAAATAAACCTTTCATTCTAATTTTTCTCCACTTTAGTTACAATGTGCTTAACGATACCTGGAAATATAAAACCTACACATAAACCATTAAATTTAGACACAAAATAATATGTAATACACCACAATCCATAATTCCGAGTTAAAGGGCCTTTGCGTTTCGAAGAATGTGTTTCTACAGCAAACAATGAGGAGGCTAATGATGCAGATAAAGCCAATGGAAAATATCAAACTGCAAAATGTCACATTTGTGTGTGTGTGTGTGTGTGTGTGTGTGTGTGTGTGCATGAGGGAGACACAGGCAGACATTGATTGAGATCGTAAAGAGCTGCTGGTCCTATTCTTAAACACTTGTATTGTCAACCATCTCACACACACACACACACACACACATCCACACACACACCCACACACACATACATGCATGCCAAGGCCATATCGTCATCTTCAGTTCTAAGGTAAGTGCTTCTTAGCCTGAAGTAGAATGAATGACCCTCATGATGCTTCTCTGTATCTTCTCTCTCTCTCTCTCTCTCTCTCTCTCTCTCTCTCTCTCTCTCTCTCTCTATCTCTCTCTCTCTCACACACACACAACTATAACATGGCTGCAGAATGCTACAGTCACCATAAATAAGGAAATAAGTGAAAAAATCTAAATATAATTTATTCATCTTATCTAACTCATCTACTGTGCCTGCCAAACAATGTCTCATGAATTCAGTCTAAATGTGAACATGACATTTTAATGCATCTTTGGCTTATCTTAAGTTAATGTTAACATGACTTTATATTAGATCTGACTTCAAACATATATCTGCACTTGATGTTTTCCAGGTGTGTGTGTGTGTGTGTGTGTTCACAGAAGAGAGACACACATAGAAGGTTGTGTTTGGTCTTGTCACCATCTCTGGAGATCTGTTTGTGCTCAGAAGGTCGCTGACAGATACACTGTGCTTGATTAAAGAGCTTGTGTGCATGTGTGTTGTTTTGTGTGCATGTGTATTTGTGTGTGCGTCTATCCATACCCTGTTATGCTACCTAGTCCTATGTTTTTAAATCTACATGAGCTTACAGTATGCGTTTGCAGAGCTAATGTGCAAATTCTTTCAAAAACAGTGTGTGTGTGTGTGTGTATGTGTGTGTGTGTGTGTGCTTGCACTAACTGATCTTTGTCTCCTCAACAGCTGTTGGTCTCTGAAAGCTGAAGTAATAGCAACTTTTACAACATTATGTTTACTACCTGTTGCATGTCCAACACATAGAGCATGGCATCTCTCTCTCTCTCTCTCTCTCTCTCTCTCTCTCTCTCACACACACACACACACACACGTGTGTGTGTCAGGAGAAGTCACTGAGAGGCCAAGTGAAACTCCAATGAATTATTAGTAAAAATGACAGAAAGGGGCAAAAAAGGAAACAAGAGATAAGGAGCCGTTAAATGCAGAAAGAGAAAAACAGAGACTGAAAAAGAGAGATTGAGAGAGCAGCTGTTTAAATAGGTGTATGTTTGACCTTGACCCTTCAAAATTATTGAAGCAGATTTATCACTGTACAGAAAAAAGAGGCAAGTGTTTGTGAAGGATTATTTCGTCTAATTTCACAGATGTTGACTACAGAGGAAGTCTGCATACACATTATTTATCCTCCTTTCTGCTGTGGCCGCCGCAGGCCATCTTATCTTGGAAATCCCACATCTGAGAGATGAAGGAAAAATGTTTTAAACTTGTGAATCTTTTACCTAGTACTTACCTACAGGCATATCACCTGCATTTGTCCTGTTGCCCAATCTCACGCAAAATTCCAGGGTGTATCCCACCTCTCGGCCAGTGTTTCTGGAACAGGCTCAGAATCCAGCCCAACCTTGACCACGACAAAATGGTTACTTAAGCTGATGATGCTGTTGATATAATTACACCCCATAATTACAACCATAGCTTTCCTCATCTCAGCCCAACCACATCTTAAATCTTTTCCTCAAACTTTGCATTGTTACTGTGGTATAGACGTTCATTTCTGCCATCTTTACGTGGCAACCTACCGTCTTGTCTTTATCTGTGGTTACAAGCTATGGGTATTTGCTGAAACGATAAGGTCACAATAACAGGCAGTGTGGCTCCTCATCAGTGTTTCCGGCCATACTCTCTGAGAGAGGATGAGGTGCTTGGCAATATGGGAGAAAGTTGAAGTAGATCTGCTTATTCTGTGATTTGAGAAAAAACAGAAGTTGTTGTATAGGCTCCTTCCAAAGATGACCCATGAATCGGTGACGGATTAAAAAACCAACCAATGAGTCAATGGGCAGAGATGCACAAAAGACACCTCCCAACTCCCTCACCATATGACACTGAACAACAGATTTAAAAATAATTAAATAACCTTATATACAAATGTTTTGTAATTCCATGTGGAAGTACAGGATTAAAGACACAACAAAAACTGCATCTTACCAACAAAATACTGAGGATTTTCCACCAAAGTACTGATAAGACTGATAAAAACTGACCTGGAAGGTGTAAAAGTAATGTGGACATTTCTTCAGCTTTTCAGGGAGACATTTGCTCATTTGGTAGTTAATAAGAGTGACTTTACACAAAGGCTCTGGCTTTGGGGCCTCTTGGCTTCTTGCTCCACTGGGCCTGTGCCCAGTAAGCTGTTAGGTAATCCCTCCTTGCCCCTGATGGTTTCTCAATAGAGCTGAAGCAGGTAAGTGCCACTGGATAGGGAACATGGGGCAGACCCTGAACCCACTGGAAAGATTATAGCTTACAGTTGGTTTGGGAATCTGTGACAGCAGATATTCAAATCTGGTCTGACCTTCTCAGTATGTTGCCACTTCCGACTCAACCAAAAGAAGCAGCAGAAGGGAACAAATATGTCCAATGAACTAGTCCATCGTTTGTGTCAGGATTTTAGTTCTAGTACCATGCTGGTACGACCAAGGAACCAAACCATAATGACAGAATAGAACCTGAGTGACTTTATACAGGCCATTGGTTACTCAGTAGCCAAACATCAAGGTTGTGAGCCTGACACCATTTGCATTTACATTTTAGGCATTTGGCAGACGGCCTTATCCCATGTTATGTACAAAAGTGTTTTGAAGTCTTTATCGATCACATATGGTCACAGCAAAGTTAGCTTGGAAAAAAATAAACAGGAAAAAAATTGGACTTCACACAATCTAGGACTTCACACAACGTTTAAAGACACTCAGTGACTCAAATGTTAGACGGAGACGGGTTTTGATGTGTACCGACTTTGTATCATTAGAGATAGTGGGACCAGTCCAGAGATATGGTAGTACACATGCAATAAAACTACAAAAAAACAGTCAAGATTTACAGCATTTAGCAGACACCCTTATGCAGAGCGACTTTTTTAATCTCATTTTTATACTACTGAGCAATTGAGGGACAAGGGCCTTGCTCAGGGTCCCAGCAGTGGCAGCTTGGTGAACATAGGAATCAAACTCACAACCTTCGATTGGTTGTGAGATTGGTAGGCCAACACCCTAACCACTAGGCTACCACATCCCTACTAGGCTGGAGAGTTGATTAATGTGTGTTCTTCTGATTTTTGGAGACCAGACAAACTGATATCTGGCCATCAAAGATTTACTATTCTTGAATTGTGAGGCATGGACTGACCAGATGAGGAGTTGTGTATATTCCTATAAGTACGGTCTGATTTTTCATGGATCAGATATCAGGAGATGGTCCATGAATTCAAGCACAAAAAAGTCATTGTTACCCACAAATGATAACAGTAACCTGGATATTGATTTTTTTTTTTTTATTTGTTTATTCCTCTTGTGCAGAACTCACAATGTAGTCGTTGTTGCTGTAGTTTAATTCTCACGATTTGTTGGGTTTTGTTGCACATTTATGTGTGTATATGTATACATGTGTGTGTGTGGTCAAACTGCAAAACAGAAACAACTCAAAATTACTAAGAAGTATTGCCCACATAACCAAATGCAATTTAGAACTAAATGCAACATATATTGCATGAACATACGGTGGCCGAGAAATGCAAAACAAATTAACAAATCCGAAAACACATTATCAAATCCGAAAACAAATGAACAAATCCGAAAACACATTATCAAATCCGAGAAAAATTAACAAATCCGAAAACACATTAACAAATCCAAGAACACATTATCAAATCCAAGAACACAACGACAAGTCAGACAACCCGGAAGAGGTAGGTATAATTTGTGAATGGAAACTTACCGATCATTGGACGAAACACCTGTCATTCACCTGTATATCTTGAATGACAGATGTCTTGTCCAATGATCGGTAAATTTCCATTCACAAACTATACCTACCTCTTCCGAGTTGTCTGAATCGGTGCACGAAACACATTAACAAATCCGAAAACACAACGACAATTCAGACAATCCGGAAGAGGTTGGTATAGTTTGTGATTGGAACACGTACCGATCATTGGACAAGACATCTGTCACTCACATCTGAAGTTCAACAGTCTGCCGCAGGGAAAAGTTGGAATGGATGGATGGAATGGATTACTGTGGATTAATTTTGTTATTTTCTTATATTTAAACAGAGAACTTTACACATTACACATAAGATTCCATACCTGTATATCTTGAGTGACAGGTGTCTTGTCCAATGATCGGTAAGTTTCCATTCAAAAACGATACCTACCGTTTCCGGGTTGTCTGACTTGTCGTTGTGTTTTCGGACTTGTTAATGTGTTTTCGGATTTGTTAATTTGTTTTGCACTTCTCGGCCACCGTATGAACATCTTGACAAACAATACAAAAACAGCAAACGTCTATCAACAAAACAACATCAAACATATCATCGCTGTCGGGCGGAAACCTCGTATGTCCAAATTTTGTCAATTTCATATTTTTTCACATATCGATGCTATTGGTCAGTCCCCACGTGGGTCTGTTATTTTTACAAGTTATTAACCAATCTAAAGCCTTGAAAATAGCTTGAGCGCAAATCTCTTTGGAAACTTGAAAACTCTATTGGACACTTCAACTGTCTGAGAAACCTCGTAACTCCACCTCTTCTTCACTCCACGGGAGAGCTGTGCGGCATATTTCTCCTCAAGATTAAGAGTCGCAACGAATCAACACGTCTTAAAGTGATATCTAAAGTGATTTTCGTGCGGCTCAAAGAAAAAAAATCTTGACCCCCGCTAGTTCTGGTTCTCGTCTGAGGACAGGAATTTAGCGCAAGACAATCCACTGCAACGGGGACTAAACCCTGTGCATTGCAGATAAGATAGGATTGTATCTTACAATGTCAAGGCAAACCGTTATGTTCAACAAGTAGCTGCCTTTACCGTCATGCTCATCACTTTAAGCAAGCTGGCTGGCTTTTTGCCTCGTTATTATAGGTAAACATGCCGTATAATGTAGTGAAACGATAATTTGACCTTTATTAATTTTATTTTTTGGGTGAACTATTCCTTTAACTACGATTCTATCGATGTTTATCTGTGTTATTGATGTATTTTAAATAACTATTTATTACTATTTATTACTGCTTCATCATTGACGTTTTAAAATGTTTTTTTATAATATAATATTTGAAGTAAATTTAATGTTTTGGATACCACTATTAAATTATTGTTTTTATTATTATTTTACTGACTTTAAGTCAGCCTACTTATAGACAATGCCTCTCTTAGCACTGTGCATCTAAAACACTGTTTTTGGACACTAACAAGTGAAAATAGTTAGGGTAGATACATTTGAGTAGGTCTGTTTTGTTAAAAATCGACAGCTGTAATGCTTCTGTGCAGAAAGAAACCCTTGAGCCACGAAGGTAAGTTTGCGAGCTGATTAGACTAATTTCCACCTATTAGACAGCCTAATCAGCTTATCGTGTTTTGTATCGCATCACTTATAGCTCTTAAACCTTTCAAATAGAGTTTAGGAAGATGTATGTAACTACAGTCATTAGCTTTGGTTAACTATCGAAGCCTAGTCTCTTGTCAAAAGGCTCAACGTGACCGCAGACTTTATTGAACACTGCTGGCAGCAGCGACGTCTGGGTCCGTACCATTCTTATCAATGACAGCATAATCTCGTATCTCCCTGCTCCCAAGTCATAAGGCTTGTATCTCTGATAAAACATGACTTTGGGAAAATGTTGTGTTAATGTTGGTACACAACAGTATATGATAGCAATATAACGTATAATAACAACTTTAAATAATACAGCGTTTTTTTAATTTCATGAAAAATAAAGGTTTTGGAGACACGAGGATTCCGTCCGACAGCGACGGTATGCATTAGCATTAGCCGCTTAGGCGCTTCGGCGCTAATTACAAATAGCGAACTAAATAATAACTCGAAAAATATCAATTCACTTAAACAACATAAATCACTCACCATGCTGGGGAATATATAGTTTTGTTATTATTTTTTTTTTTAACTGGAAATTTTATACTTGTTCTAACAAAGTTTAACTAAACAACATTGCTTTTCTCAGTGTCCTTTTTTTTCCTCTAACCTTTTTTTCTCTAAGCAGTCCCATGAGCGCACCGTACTAGCTTCCTGCAGCACCCAACAGTCATTGATGAACCAAATTTGATGCTGATGCTGTGCTGGATCAGGAGTCTTGCTGTGTATGTCTTTACGGCCTGCTTTTAAAACCGAGTGTCCTTTCCAGTTGCATTTTTTTTCAGGGTCAGTGTAGAGATCAGTGAGGTGGATTACTGATTTGACTAAAAAAACCCACAAGCAAAGAAATTCCCCAGTTACAATACTGACCAGCGTTTGTATGTCATGCTTTAAGACACACCTGGGGATTTATACAATACACAATTCTCCTGAAATGACACCAATGAAGATTAGTTGTGGTAAAAGGTAATGGGATCATGGGATAGAATATTAAGTCTGTTTTTGTGTTGCTGTAATTGTGTTGAACCGGCTTAAAAATGTTGTTTTAAAAAAGTAATTGTCACTTTGAACTTAAATGGATGCTTCAGTTGTTTGGTTTTGTGTCATGACCCATGTAATATGAATTATATGTACAGTCAGGGCTTAGTGTAATCTGTTTACTCCAAACAGTTACACTATAAATGGTGTACTTTTGGGAGCCAAATTGATGCCTAGTCTTTTTTATTGCTTGTGAGAGGTGAGTGATTGTATGTACTAATTACATTTTTATAAATGTCATATATCCTGTTAGCACATCATATATCCTGTTAGCACGTGCACATTCTAAGTACATGAGGTAAAACTGTAATTAATGCGGTTGGATGTAGTTTTTATTGTTTAAAGAATGCTTATAATCCACAGTTATTCTCTTTGGATCTATTGTCTGATCGATGAGGAGAAATTACAAAAGTGTGCACTCTGGGAATTCTAAGAGGATAAAAACTCTTTTGCTAAGAGAGACTGTACAAAGAGCAGAGATTCAAATACCTTAACATTCTGGAGAAAGCCGATTAAGACTTATTACATGATTAAAGCCTCTCTCTCACACTCTCCTCCTTTTTTATGTCATTACATCAGCTGATATAAGCACCTAGGTGCTAAGCTGTTTTATACCTCCTTTAAGTTGTCTCTGTCCCATCCAAACCCACCCTCTTTACTTCACTTGGAAGTCATCCATCTTAACCTCGGCTGATTCCGTCATATATTTAACTTCATCTGTTTCTTGAACAAGGCTTTCATTGGTCGATTCACACCAGTGGATTTCAGCCCAGCAGTTTTTCATACAAATCCAACTCACCTTCCTTAACTTAATCCATTTTCTCCTATTGGTTGATTTTAGCCACCAGTTATCAGACCACTTCACCTTGTATTGTTTCAGCCCTCCTCTCATTCGCTCTCCCTCACTCCATTCCTAGACACATTAGCGAGGGATAAGTTAAAAGAAAGGATTAATTGTTTATTGAAAGAAACTGCATAGCAGCCAACAAATATACACCCAAGAAACGTAACTGGTTGGGTATGATGCATGCACTTGTGTGTGTGTGTGTGTGTGTGTGTGTGTGTGTGTGTGTCTGTGTGTGTGTGTGTGTGTGTGTTTGGACAAGTGAGTCTGCCTATACCTTCCTGCAGGGTATAATCATTGTCAGTGATTTATAGGCTTCTTCCATTCTGACCTCATCTGCATAACATACACACACAAAGCACACATTCATGCGACCATCACACATGCATGCGAATGTTACCTATACACATATACTGACTTCAATTTTAAAAACTACTATTTACTTATTCATTTATTTATTTGTTTATTAATTTTTCAGAGAAGCAAAAACTCTATTGAGTCAGTGGGGAGAAAAACCCTCAGGCTGTATGGTGATCAGAAACTGGCTGTAGGAGAACAGTGGAGATCAGTGATTGGTCATTAGGAACATAAATGATTAGTGACTGATCATTATTAGTCCCTAAAGACACTAAAGGTTTAAACATTTGCTAAATCTTTGACAAGTCACTAAGTGCACAACTTACAGTATGGTACCAGATATTGATCACATGTTTTTTTGCAGTACCATATTTCTGTCATAGAGGTCTCTAACTCTTCAAATGTGACATTTTAACCACAGACTGTGTGTGTGTGTGTGTGTGTGTGTGTGTGTGTGTGTGTGTGTGTGTGTGTGTGCACGCATGTGTGTGTATTTGTGTATTTATGAGTGGAAAATTTTTGAAAAAGACACTCAAAGCATGTCACTTTGGGAGAGACTGTTACTCCAACTGGAATGTTTGGCAAAATGAAATATGCAGAGAGCGATTCAGAAAAACAGAGGATGACCTTTAATGCTTCACACACAAGCACATTCAGCAGGTGATCACTTTAAAGCCCTGTGTGTTTATACACCCTTGAGTTCTGAAAGCTCCCCTTACTGTTTTAGTCAAAGGTATAGAAGCTGCTGATTAGAGGCAGTAGGCTGAGTGTGTGAAGGCACAGCTTAAAGCAGAGAGAAAACAATGGGTCCTAAAAACCTTTGTGCTCTCAGGAGCTATATTTTGTCTTTCTCTCTAACGGATTGAGAAAGCCTGTGTGAACATCATTCCGTCGCCTGTCCATCGATGCAAGCCTATACCTGCCCAGGAAAATCTACTGCAGCCCCGAGACAGAGAGAGTGAGAGAGAAAGAGAGAGAGAGAGAGAGAGAGAGAGAGAGAGAGAGAGAGAGAAAGAGAGGTCATGAAGTCTCCTTAAGCATGATGAATACCCTAGCTTCCCTTTTTGCTGTGGTTTGCACTTATAACTATTCATACATCTTCTTTCTCTCCCAGGTTCTGACCCATTCCTCCGTCTCACTTCAGTGAGGAGAGCCAGAGCTCAGTGTGTTTGCATTCACAGAATAGAGCTGTTGGAAAATGGGGCTCAGGCCATATTGTTTTGTTTTTATTGCTAGTTAAAATAATAGATTTCACTTGGAAACAAATTCTCTCTCATTTCTTACTTTCTTTTTTATCTCTCTCTTCCTTTCTCTCTGCAGGACCATCTGGAAGGTTCTTGTCAACCCCATGACTTCAGATGTGTGCAGGTGCGTGCGTGCGTGCGTGTGTGTGTGTGTGTGTGTGTAACTAGCAAATGATTAATCACTCAGAGGTTTTTAATTTCCTATTTAATACTCCTCTTTGAGCTGAGTTGCTTCTCTCTCTCTCTCTCTCTCTCTCTCTCTCTCTCTCTCTCTCTCTCTCTATTCTGGGTCTTCTTGATTAATAGTTGCACAACATGCTTACAATTTAGTGTACACGGGTCCTTCCTCATCCCAAGCAAGGAGATCTAGTTCTTTCTTATAAATTGTTATTAACATACTAACACTACTAAGCTGGTTTTAGCAGGTTTTTCATGCCAGTTTATTCGATGAAGATAATCTAATTATCTGTGAATAAAGAAAATGAATTCTAATATAAACCTGAGCATGTGCAGAAATGAAAAAATGAAAAACTCAATTACATAAAGCAAAACCCTTAATGCAGTAGTGGTAATGTTATGTCTCTAAGAAAACACATTTTAAAAAGCAAAGAGGAATTTGACACCATTTGTGCCGATTCAAAGAGACACTCAGCCTGGAGCGGCATTTCAACAAGCCACACTTCTTTTAAATGTCAGGTTTTGTTAAATCCCACTAGCGGATTTATAGCAGCTTCATGAGTTTTATGTCATTTCATGTCTATGCCAACCTCCATGGTGGCTTTTAGAAGAACATCATAGCCGCAGCCACACTAAGAGTTTAATCCAAAGTCCTTATATTGTCCTGACAACTTCATCAACAGCTGTCTTTATTCACAAAGACACTCAAACATCCATAAGGTCACAGTCAGTCGAGAGTGAAGAACTCTCTATCTAAGAGTTGTACAGTTTAAAGCTTGCTTTAGGCAGAAGTGCTGCCTATGAACGGAGCTGCCTTATATTCTTGATTGGACTACAATGATTTTTTTGTGGTCTTGGCAGGAGGAATTATTATATGATTAAAAGTCATGACATTTGGCACAGTGCTGTTTGACTTGCATGCAAAAATAGTGCAAGCTTATTTCTCATAACACACACATGCACAAACACACACATGCACAAACACAGACATGCACAAATACACCCACACACACATACATACACACAAGCACACATCCATACACATACACGCACACACACACATACACACACACGCACACACCCATCATGCCTTCCTTAATCACTCTCTCTCTCTCTCTCTCTCTTTCTCTCTCTCGCTCTCCTGTTAACTTGACATATTGTGAGTCCTCTGCGGTTCATCACCCAGAGCCAGGAAAAATTTCCTTTTTCAAGGAAGGGGAAAAGACAGAGGCTATTTGGAGAAAGTGAAAATCAGGACAGAACCTGCAAAGAGATGCAGTGATGTGAGAGAAGACAGGAGAAGAATGGAAGAAAGAAAACATGTTTTGAATGGATATCTCTCTCTCTGTGTGTGTGTGTGTGTGTGTGTGTGTGTGTGTGTGTGTGTGTGTGTGTGTGTGTGTGTGTGTGTGTAAGTGTGTTTAGACCATCCACAAACTTTTTGTTCTGAACTTTCGATTCTGTCAAACCATTAAACCAGAATACTACTGTGCTGTTTATTGTCTCTTCTCTTCTTCTTTATTTTCTTTCTTTTAAACAAGCAGCAGAAAGTCGACCAACCTGAAAAATAGAAATTCCTTTTCATTAATAATGGAGTAATTCAAAACATTCGCAATGTTTTATTCTGGAGGTAGACATCTGTTTATTTTCAATTTCTTGCTACATTACTAGTTATTAAAATTTCTATCAAACAAAGTTGAAGTTAGATCAGGCAGGTGAGGGATCCAGTTTAATCTTCATTACTGTATATTTGAAAGGAAGGTGCCAATAGTTTTATAATCGTCTGCATAGTTAAATCTGTTTTATAAATGTGTCTGTTAACCTTGGTTTGTAGCTGTAGATTAAACCTGTACACACACACACACACACACACACACACACACACACACACACACACACATTACCAGAGAAGTTAGCTGTTACTTTGATGCCAAAATGACTAGAT
>NC_083470.1:8172500-8180000 GCF_030014155.1 Tachysurus vachellii
GACAAAGAGGTCAGAGAAAAAGATGCAATTTCACCCTCAGGATAACCAAAATACTAGGAGAAAGCAAGAAGCGCTTTCAATGGCATTAGAAAATCTATTCAAGTTCAAATCATAATTAGAATCAGAGTAGAAGCAGAATCAGGCCAATATCCTCTATTAATCCACATTGAGAAAAGAGCCATCAAATTTTGGAAACATCTAAAATTGAGTGCCCCCGAACCTTATCATTTTAAAAATGCCCTTAAAAACCTTGAAGCGAACATCAAAATCAGCCCCTTATTCAGCTGGTCCTGAGGCTCCACAAACAAACTAATCTGATAAATACAACAAACACAACTAACACTAACCAGCCTCAGGACACTAACAACCTCATCCACAGATGAGAGAGAGAAAGAGAGAGAGAGAGAGAGAGAGAGAGAGAGAGAGAGAGAGAGAGAGAGAGAGAGAACCACAGCCTGGCTATAGACAGAGGCAGATACTGCTGCCCAGAGAGAGCAGGTTCTGCCTGTTCAGTAGCCAAGGAGAGGTAGAGACAGCGCTCCACTTCTTAACCACCTGTCCTAACTACAAAGAAATTTGAAAACAATTCTTTCTCAAATATGAAATAATTTGTCCTGACTTTATTAAACTGGAGAGCTACACAAAACTCCAACCTTTGTCTATCAGTTCGGTGCATCTATAGTTGCCACAACAAGAGGGAGGAGTCGACCAATCGGTAATGCGCTCATGAAACCACACCTCACTTATGCATATAGATTTTGAAATTTTATTTTGTTATCCTTTTATTTGTCGGTTCATTTATTTGTTTGTTGAGCCTATGATTTTGTTTTTATTTCTTGTTATTTGAATTGCTTTGGCAGTACATGTAAAATTTGTTATGTCATTAAAGCTCATTTTGAATGAAATTTAATTGAACTGAGAGAGAGAGAGAATTAAGAAAAATCAGTGTATAATGTGTTCCCCTTATCTGGCCAGAGATGAGGAGTGCTATGAGGAGTGTGTGACCATGGTGGGGTGTGTACTTGTAACTCAGGAGCTGTGGTATGAGATTAGGTATTAAAGTGATAAAGCAATTGTGTGTGTGTGTGTGTGTGTGTGTGTGTGTGTGTGTGTGTGTGTGTGTGTGTGTGTGTGCGGTGTGTATGTGTGTGTTTGTTGAAAAATGCACTGGGAAGCCTGCCTACATTTTTGGTGCTGTATCAGAGACTTGAGTCTATTAGAGGAGCAACAGAAATGGTGATATATTAAGTCTTACTTTATAGGATTGCTTTTAATTGTATGTATAATTGTACAGTATTTAAAGAATCTCTTCTAACAGGAGCATTACACAGTCAGTATTTGTATACAAAACTAACTGATTGTGCACAGGGTCATCTTTGGTCTAGAATAAATTTATGATAATAAATACTAGATGCATTTGTCTATATTCAAGATATTTTTATTTGCTAAGATGTCTGGAATTTTTTTTTAATGGATAGATTTATTCTGTTTTTTTTTTTTTTTTTATCAGGATTACAGTTTTGACCTCAAAATATTTTAATGAAAATATTTTGCTATCTATCTATCTATCTATCTATCTATCTATCTATCTATCTATCTATCTATCTATCTATCTATCTATCTATCTATCTATCTATCTATCTATCTATCTATCTGTGTTTGCCTGTCAATCTCTGAATAGAGTCATTGTTTCAGTGTGTGTGTGTGTGTGTGTGTGTGTGTGGTTTTATTTTTATTTTATTTAATTTATTGACAAGCAAATAAATTAAAATGTTACAATACTTCATTGCTGTAAAAAAGGAGTGTGTTTGGGACAGTTAAGGATTTTGCATGTATTTAAAGGTCCTACAGTATATGTTTGTATTATGGTCAGCAGAAAGGCCAAAGATTAAATGTACAAGGAAAAGGTGTAAGAGGAAAAGGAAGGTGGTGTGACGTGGCAGTTTGTGTGTGTGTGTGTGATGCATAACAAGGGTGTGGATTATAAACTGGTGATGCTGTTAGGTGTACATGACAATAATTGGTCTTGGTCAAAGTATCAAATAGCAACACCCACACTAAAACACAAACACACACCTGCGCACATACACACTCAGAGAGTCCATTAGTGGTACAGCATCATTGATGGTATGAACCATTAAGAGCTGGCTGACGTGATTGTTTGAGTACTGGCTGGTGCAAGCGTGAAAACAGAAGTGTTTAGGAATTGAGATTAGGGATTACAGTGTGTACAGTGTGCAGGGTTCAAAAGTCCACTTACAGTATGGTCCAATCACATAGCTTGTATATATATATATATATATATATATATATATATATATATATATATATATATATATATATGCTAATAATACTTTAATAATAATATGAATCCTGTTTTAGCTACTCGAATTAATGTTAAATTTAAAAGGGGTGTGTAAACTTTAAACTTTCTTTTTTTTAACCCACTGCATATTTCAATTGCATGGATTAAAATAATGATTATTCATAAATTAGGAGTGTTTGTGGCTTTTGTTTGTAAAGATTGAAGCTGCACAACGTTATTGGCCTTTGCAATGTGCAGTTTGCAGAACATTGCACTTTATAACTTTATAGATAGATAGATAGATAGATAGATAGATAGATAGATAGATAGATAGATAGATAGATAGATAGATAGATAGATAGATTGATATGAGAGGGAATTCAAGTAATATTATAGTATATTATATGAATGATAATATGAGCTGGCAATAGATTAAGATCAATAGAACTCTGCTGAAATAAACATTGTTGTTTCTGAAATCCTCATTTTCTTTAAGACTGTTGGTCATTGTGTGCAGAATGGAAAGTGAGTGTGTGTGTTTTGAGTATGCATAAATGATTAACTCTGTCTTCGTATCAAAGCAGCTAATAGACACTTGGGTATTTGTAAAATGCACATACTGCGGATATCAGATATACAAATAGGATGTTCCATTTTTGAGATGTCCAAAAGGCTCATATTTACACACACACACACACACACACACACACACACACACACACACACACACACACACACACACACACACACAATTAAAATGCATGGTGTCACTGTGGAACTATATACAGTAAAGGACAACTGTCAGTGTTGGCAGAATGTTGCACCAAATTACAGCCAAACAGACACAGACACACACACATACACACTCATATGGAAGTCAGAACCAAACCAGTACAGCATCACAGGCCTGCACTGAGGCAGAGAGAGAGAGAGAGAGAGAGAGAGAGAGAGAGAGAGAGAGAGAGAGAGAGAGAGAGGGAGAGAGAGATGCAGTCGTTTACTTTAGTCCAGTCTCCACCCCGAGCAGTCTGCCATCTAAGAAGGAGTGGCAAAGAGGGAGGGGTGAAAGTGTGAAAGGGAGGGAGGGAGTGAAGCATGGAGAGAGAGAGAGAGAGAGAGAGAGAGAGAGAGAGAGAGAGAGAGAGCAGGAGCACTCCGCAGTAGCAGGGACCGAGTCAGACGGCGCAGGAGCCAAAGTAGATTCAGACGTGGCGACAGAGGAGTCTAACATACATCAAGTGGTGCACAAAGAACTGTGGACTGAGAACAAAAAAACCAACAAAACAGATAGATTAAATATTACTGCACAGAAAGAAAGAAAGAAAAAAGAGGTGCAGTGTGTGGGACTGTGCTTTTCTGGGACAGGGAGAAAGAAAGGAGCAAGAAGGAACAATAAGACGTGTTTTCCAGAAGGACCCTTGGAATTCTGCGTTTTTACGCACACCATCTCTCTCTCTCTCTGTCTCTCTCTGTCACACACACACACACACACACACACACACACACACACACACACACATAGACCTGCTGCAGGATATAGCTATCTCTACTCTAGCTCTAAAAGAGTGAGGAAGAGTGTGTAAGTGAGAGAGCCTGTCGTTCCTCTGGAGTCTACGGGACCATGGCACCTGTCAGAGACGCAGTGGCGCTCGGCTGAAGACGCACACATACTCACTCACACACACACACACACACACACACACACACACACACAGCGAGAGATTAGCAGTGCAAAGGTGAGGAAGGATTTTTATTGGTTGTTCTTTAGAACTGCCGTGTGTGTGTGCATGTGTGTGTGTGCGCACAAGTTTGCATGTGTTTCTATGTGACATTCTCATCGACTAAAGAGTTGAATATTAAAAAAAAAATCATTTTCTCTCTCTCTCTCTCTCTCTCTCTCTCTCTCTCTCTCTCACTCTCTCTCTCTCATACACACACACTCCTGTAAATTTACATAGATTTACTAGAATACTTTATTACTTTACTATTATTATAGTTAGAAAAAGAAATGTAGAGCTATCTGTGATTTCTTAGAGTTTATGATGTTGATTTCTTTTTCTCTGAAACAGGTACACACTTTCCTCCTGATTATATCCTTTTTTTCTTATCATTTTCTTGGACACACACTGGTGTGTATGTGTGTGTATATTTTGTGTGAGTTTGTGCAGCAATGTCCTTTAACTCTACAACGACATAAAGCCTCTGTGCGAGAGATCGATAGGGAGAGAAGTGTGTGTTTATGTCAATGTATGGAGAGAGAGAGAGAGAGAGAGAGAGAAGTCAGTTTGGTGACTGCGCAGAAAGCAAAACTCTGTCATCATCAAGTTTTTATAAGATTTTTATTTTCATCCTGAAGCATGAAAGATTACTGATATGAGGAGCTGCATAGTGTAGCAGGAGCCGTGAGTTCTTACGCAGTTCTCCTTAAGTTACTCACCACTGTGCTGTCGAAGTCTTGATTCTGATTGGTGTACATTTCTAAAGCAACAACTCGTTTACAAAGACTTTAACAGAGCAGATACTTCACCATCTAAATGGCGTTTCTTTTTTCTATTTAAACATGATAAGGTAAAAATGATAATTGTTGATGTGGCGAAGCTTTACAGAAGGAGTCTCCAGTGTTAGTGTCAGTCTCATGACATGCTGGTTATTTTTTGCTTTATTAACTAGAAATTAAAAAAAAGACTGTTGAAGAAAGGATCGTTTTATAGCTACTGTAATGTAAGCAACAACAGGAACAAACTTTTCTCAACAGCATTAAATGTAACTGTAAGTGGCTCAAGAACAACTTAATTAACAAATGAATTGACAGTTTATTAGCATCAGTACATTAATGTAGTGTTAGAGGAATAAAAAATCAGTGTTACAGAAAAGGAATGAACGTATACGGGACACATCGTTGATTATTTTCCCCATACAGAATGCAAGGTTATGTTTTATTCCTTACACATCATACACATCATAGTAAAAATTAAGGTTTTTTCTCACGAACCCATTTTTTAAGTGCCGTTATAATAAACAGTTTATTAATAGTCCTTCTGTTCATTTTTCAGCAAAGCAAAATGTGTTAAAAAATTTATCTCTGATGACCTCACATGTGCTACAGATGTGGTTGGTAGAATGGTTTAAAAAAAAATGCCGGACTATTCCTTTAACACACACACACACACACACACACGCTCTCACATAGACGCCTTTGGCTGAAACACTACGACTTTGTCCTTTCTGTCTCTCTACTTAAATAACATGACATTCTTTTACTGCCTATAAACACAGCTGACTGTGTGTAAGCGCAATCAGTATTTTGCTGGCTGTACGGCATAAACTGGGTGAGGGTGGATGCTTGGGTTGCGTGTGCATATGTGTGTGTGTTAGGAGGCATGTTTGTGTATAATACTAAATACTAAAATAACTTAGTTAAGCTAATTGCAGAGTGGTGCATGGTGAACAAAAGCTCAGTGTGTGTGAGGAGGTAGAGAAGCAGCGAGTCTGGGTGTGTACTTCTGACTTAATTCTGCTTTCCGTAATCAAAGAGCACTGTCTCTTTTACTTGACATTTGTGTTAATTATTGTTTGGAGTGCTTCATAATGATCGCTAATTGATTTAAAGGCGGTCTGCTGCCTTACTTGTGAAGATGGTTCATTTAGGATGCCACGATAGCTGCAGAAGTTCTTATAATGTGTGTGTGTGTGCGTTGGAGCTAAGCATAACCCCTTTACTTTTTCCTTTTTAGCTTCACAGGGGGGCCATTGCAAGGGTCATTACTTTGTACTTCTTCAATCAGTGCAGTCAGGCAGCTGGACCTGGTGTGTAGGTGTTTGTGTCTGTGTATGTGTGTGTTAGGGTTTTGCTATGAGTGTTTTCTACATTGAGTTTTAGTTCAAAGTTAGAAACGTTCACTCTGAGCTTTTGGAACAGAGTTTGCTAGTACAGCTGCAAAGCACATGATGGACACGCATGCACACACACATACACACACACACACGGTTCTGGATTGTCATTCAGTGGCTCTGTCTGATTTTCCACGCACACTTACACACAGTGACCTCCAACGTGCTACCACATACTGTTCTCTTCTCTTCTCTTCTCTTCTCTTCTCTTCTCTTCTCTTCTCTTCTCTTCTCTTCTCTTCTCTTCTTATTGAATTATTGATTGGATTAAGAAATAGAAGTTGATTGAGCGTTTGTGTGTTTGAATGGTAGTGTAAAGTATGAACCAGTGTATGAATGGTATAGAGCGAGAGAGAGAGAGAGAGAGAGAGAGAGAGAGAGAGAGAGAGAGAGAGAAAGAAAGATAGAAAGAAAGAAAGGGAGTGGGTGAAAAGGGAAAGAGGGAGGGAATGGATGGCTTTTAGTCAGGAGCCTCAGCCGGTATGGGTCGTTAATTGAGCTGATCCCGAAGGGGGGTATCAGACCCCAGATTAATTTGGCTCCCCTTTATCGCACACACACACACACACACACACACACACACACACACACACACATACACAGTCCATATCAATCTCCCAGACCTCAGGAGCACTTAGTGCTGTCTGATATCCAGCTGTTACAGAAAAAAACAGCACTGATGGCAAATCTGTATGTGTGTGTGTGTGTGTGTGTGTGTGTGTGTGTGTGTGTGTGTGTGTTTAAATATTTAATTTCCTACAAGTGTTTCCCATTCTCCTTCGGCACTTGATTGTTCTTATAATTTATAATGAATTAAAGTCCCTGATAAAGCTTTTCTTTTCTTCACAAGTGTGTCATTGAAGAACTGCAGATGAATTATTCAGAACTTTATTTTGTCTTTGTTTATTCCACAATACTATACTATTTTTTTAGGGAGTATCCATTGATCCGATTCCTTGTCCTCTTTAAAAGAGTGGTCTGGGGTTCACTTCACCTGAAACACAGCATGGTTCACATAAATTCAAATAACATTCCAGGTTCACAATTCGTCACGTTGCTTCCTGTCTCTCCTATTGTGATGCCAGAGAGGATGTCATGGTTATTGATACTGTTAGAAAACCAGACTTTCAGAGGAATAATACATTGTAATTAGCTCACTTTTGTGCTGTATGTGTGTTTGTGTGCTTGCACTGAAAGCATCGTGAAAACTGCATGTGACATGCAGGTCTTTTTTTACAAGATAGGCTCCTAGCTCATAGATGTTTCTGCATGATGCAATTCCTGCAGCGCTGTTCAAATAAAAA
>NC_083470.1:8185000-8195000 GCF_030014155.1 Tachysurus vachellii
ATGAAATTCACAACGGTTGCAATTAAGGGTGGAGTTCATTTGTCTGTTTACTTACAACCTATCAAATTAAATGAACTCCAGCCTCAGTTATTCACATTAATAAAAATCTGTTAAGGAAACCAGGTTCATGTAAGGAGAGAAAAAAGGCAGGTCAAGGGAAAGAAAGAGGGTCACATTAAAGCCACATTAAAAAGGCATTAAGGATTGTGGGTAATGGAGCAGGTCAGTCAGTGTGGATTAGATAATGCTCATCAGAGCTGTGTGTGTGCGTGTGTGTGTGTATACCCAAGCAACTCTTGTAGAACATTCAAGTGTATGTACTTTTAATTGATTGTGTGTGTGTGTGTGTGTGTGTGTGTGTGTGTGTGTGTGTGTGTGTGTGTGTGTGTTTGCTCCTTCTGACTAGTGTCCTGTGACACCTCTCCCTTCTTTGAAAGGAAAAAGTATGTATGCAGCAGGCACTCTGTAAATAATAAAAGATGCTAGAAGAGATCGGACATAGAGAGCTCCTGCTGTGTGTGTGTGTGTACAGTGTAGTATCTGGATGAGAAGAGACATGGCTATCTGGAGTTTTCGCTCTAGTAACCCCTAATGAGAGGAGCTGCCTGTCAGAATGTGTGTGTGTGTGTGTGTGCATTAAAGCAAATCATTACAGTCTAAGCTAATTTTGTTAATCTTAATCAAAATGACACTGAACTGAGCTTTGCATTTACACTGTAAGCGTGATTTTTCAAGTAGTCATATATATGTATGTCTGTGTGTGTATGTGTGGGTACTATTGAGTGTCTGTCACTAGAAATCACCCATGCTCTAAGTAGTGCCGCCCTGGGGCGCTTCAGTAATCCAATACCTGTCAATCTTTATCTTTCTCTCTCCTCCTGAATTCCTCACACACACCTGAATCTGTATACACCCTTAATGGGTAATCGCCCGAGGGCACCTCTAAGCAAGAAGTGGAGAAGTCTGTGTGTGTGTGTGTGTGTGTGTGTGTGTGTGTGTGTGTGTGTGCTGGGAGGGAGGGGAGCTGGGATTGGTTAGAGGTTGAGTAAGACAGAAGTTCTTTTGTTTCTTCTCCCTTTGTTAGTGTTCATCACCCAAGTCATGCTTGTTAACATGAGTCATTTATGGTGTGTTATATATGACTTATTAGGTTTTGTATGTTTAAACATTTGCACTATAAAAGGGCTAGAACATCTGTTGCCAGTTGTTGTCTTTAGTTAAAATATCACCATAGAAACCCACCATTGCAGTGACTACTAGTAAATGTAGTGGTGCATGTAACTATAACGCTGTACTCTACAAGCTGAATCATTAATAACCAGCCTGCAGTTGTAAATAAGAACTGAATTAACTATAGCAGTGTATATTTGTTGTGTAGCAGTTGTAGTAGTTTGCATAATGGTGTATTTGCAGCAATGTAGTAACTATAATAGTACTAGTAGTGTAGCAATTGACGCAGTGTAATAACCATATAGGTAGTGCACTAACCATTGTATTCTGTCACCCTAATACGCCTTGCACCAGTTGACAGACAGACAACTCCTCTACCAATCACCACACTGAAGCAGACATCCAATTCACTTCGTTTAATGGCTGACTGGAAGTAGGGTAAAACTAAAAAAAAGAATGACAATGAATTTAAGCTAATTAATTAAAGTTGTTTACATGACATGAGAATCAAATATGTATTTATGAATAAAACATATCACACAACTAACATTTAAAGCTCTTTGAGTTCCAAGGTGCACGTTTTAAAGCAATATATATTTAACACGTTGTCTGTACTGTAAGTATTTGAATTTCAAATTGAAATGAACTCTTAGGACAAAATGTAAAATACTGACAAATATAGTTATATAACCTTTTAACGTGACTCAACATACCAACAATGCCTTCGAAAGAACATGAAATGTAGCAGATGAATTACGATTAGCAGAGCTGCAATGAGGGCTTGATGGCTTAACAACTGACGAACTAGTCTGGCGCTGATGACATCATCATTACGTGACGATCTCTTAAAGGAGCCAGCACACATTAATTATATCACATAACAACACACTCCCCGCCTGGTATCACTAGATACCACGACTCATTGTAACCAAACGCTTAAAGGAGTAAACCAGTCACTGAATTAGTTGGAAGGAATGAGCATTACCACTTCAGTTACAGGTCTGACAAAAACCTTTGGTTCTCCCTTATTGACAATTTTGATTTCGACCTTTCGTACCCTTCCATCTCCACTAGGCAACACTTTAGTGATGCGCCCCAAAGGCCACTGGTTGCGTTTAGACTGACTGTCTTTCATAAGGACAACACTACCCGTTGTGATGTCTTGATTTTTGAATTGCCACCTTTTCCTAGGTTGCAGTGTGGAGAGATACTGCTTCCGCCACCTGTCCCAAAAGGTGGAAGCTAGGTTTTGGACTCGTTTCCACTGTCGCCTGTAGAGGTCAGTATGATCAAGTTCGACAGGAGGACAAGGGAAAGAACCATACTTCTGAGTAAGTAATGTTGCAGGAGTGAGTATAAGGGGGTCCTCGGGATCCACAGATACAGGAATCAGCGGTCTGGAGTTTATTATCGCCGTCACCTCTGCCAAGAATGTTGTGAAAACTTCATGTGTAATTTTAGACGGTCCCAGCTGAAGCATCATGGAGTCTAAGATCTTTCGGGTTATACCTATCATGCGCTCCCATGCTCCACCCATGTGCGAAGCGTGGGGTGGATTGAAGATCCAAGAGCACCCTTGTTCTGCAAGAAACCTTGACACCTTTGCCTCATCCAAATTAGAAGGAATGTCCAGTTCTCTGCATGCCCCTACAAAATTGGTCCCTCGATCGGATCGCATCTGCTTGATTGGACCACGAATGGCAATGAAGCGTCTCATAGCGTTTATGAAAGAAGATGTGTCCATAGACTCCACTACTTCAATATGGACAGCTCTGATGGTTAAACAGGTGAACAGCACCGCCCATCTTTTGCTATTCACATGTCCACCTCTAGTGCGGCGGGCTGAGATGGTCCAAGGCCCGAATACATCGGTGCCTACATAGGTAAAGGGGGGCTCAGTACTGACCCTGTCCACCGGTAAATCAGACATCATTTGTACTTCACTCTTTCCTCGTAGCCTTCGGCAAACTACACATCCAAAGATAAGAGAACATATGCTCCTTTTGGCTCCCAAAATCCAAAAACCTGCCATACGTATAGCACCTTCAGTAATGTGCCTACCCTGATGTTGAGATTGTTCATGGTAAAACCTCATTATCAAAGTTGCAATGTGGTGCCTTCTTGGGATTATGATGGGATTGCTTTCATCATAGTCGATACCTGCGTGTGAGATCCGTCCTCCAACCCTCATAAGGCCATCTTTGTCTATGATGGGGTTCAGTGTAAAGAGGGGACTGTCCTTTGAAATGTTCTTACCATCTCTGATGCATCTGAGTTCCTCAATGAATGCTTCCTGCTGTGCAGCACGAATGACGGTGACTTTGGCTTGGTTCAACTCATTTACATTGTACGACATCCTACAACAATGCCAACCTTTGCAATTTTCCACATTTTTGGTTGAATTCCCTTTGAATGTCTGTACAACATGTATTAGACATGCAACAGCTCGAAGAAGTATCTTCCAACTGGAGAAACGCTCGAAGCGCTTTGTACCAAGCTGGCTGTCTTTGATATGGGTAGTGAGCACTGTTGCCTCAGGGCGAACTTCAACATCACTGGTTGGCTCCACAAGATCAAATTGACCTGAAGTGTTATATTCCTGATTAGAGCAGGACAAGAATGGTGGACCAGTAAGCCATGTTGTATCTTTTAGACGATCTGCAGGCACAGACCTTGTTGCATGGTCGGCTGGATTCTGGGCACTTGGAACATAATGCCATTGCTGAGGGTGCGAACTGCTTCTTATTCTTTGAACTCGATTATTCACAAAGACATAGAATCTGCGTTTTTCATTATAGATGTAACCGAGGACCACTTTGCTGTCTGTGAAAAAGGTTACTCTATCAAACTTAACATCCAACTCTGCCATTATAATGTCAGCCACCTCTACGGCCAACACTGCACTACAGAGCTCAAGGCGAGGGATTGTCAACTCTTGGCGAGGCGCCAGCCTGGCTTTCCCTAAGATGAAACTTGTTTCGCACTTTCCCTCCATGTCCAGAATTTTGAGATAAGCTACTGCAGCTATAGCCATAACTGAAGCATCTGAGAAGACACAGAGCTCTCTATGTGAAGCTTCTGATGGAGAGGTTTTGGTGTAGGGTCTAGGGATTTGGAGCTGTTGAAGCTCTTGAAGGGAGTCCCTCCATTTTTGCCAGGATTCCCTTTTCTCCAGGGGTAAGGGTAGGTCCCAGTCCAGTGAGTCACTTGTGAGGTTTCTAATCAGAACTTTGCCTTGAATAACAACCGGAGCTGCAAACCCGAATGGGTCATATAACCCATTCACAGTAGAGAGAACGCCACGGCGTGTAAACGGTTTCACATCATTGGACAGCTGAAATGTAAATGTGTCAGTTTTGAGATTCCAGCTAACTCCTAAAGTACGCTGGACTGACGATGTGTCTTTGTCCAGGTCCATGTCCTTTGAATCTCGGCAGTCACCTTCAGATGTAAATACATTCATAACTTCCTCACTGTTTGATGCAATTTTATGCAACTTTAGATTGGAGCGAGCAAGTGCTTCTTGTGTCCTTTTAAGGAGATCAATGGCAGCTGTTGCAGAGGGTAGAGATTTTAAGCCGTCGTCCACATAGAAATCTCTTTCTATGAACTTTAGGACGTCTGTTCCGAACTCTGTCTCAGTTTCCTTCACTGCCTGTCTAAGGCCATAGATTGCGACGGCTGGAGAAGGACTGTTACCGAAGATATGGACTTTCATCCTGAACTCAATGATGTTTTGCTCTGGATCATTATTTCCATGCCAGAAGAACCTAAGAAAATTTCTATCTTCTGGCCTAACAAGAAAACAATGAAACATTTGTTGTATATCTGTGGTAATCGCTACTGCCTCCTTTCTGAAGCGCAAAAGTACTCCAAGCAGTCCATTATTCAGGTCGGGTCCCTTCAGAAGAACGTCGTTAAGTGAGACACCATCATACTGACAGCTTGAATCAAAGACGACTCTAATCTGGTTTGGCTTCTTTGGGTGGTACACACCGAAGAGAGGCAAGTACCAACATTCTTCTTGATGGTTAAGTGGTGGTGCTACTTCGGCGTGACCTCTTTCCAGTATCTTCTCCATAAATGTAAAGAAGTGCTCTTTCATGATTGGCTTCTTAGCAAAAGATCGCTGTAGAGATCTGAAACGATCTAAAACTTGTGACCTGTTGTTTGGTAAGCGCTGCCTCTGGAGTTTGAACGGAAGGGGAGCTACCCAGCTGTGCTTCTCATCCTTGTAAAAGCTTTTCTCCATTATATGAAGGAAAGCCAAATCCTCAACTGAAAGAGCCAATCTTTCATCATCCTTTGTTCTCTTGAAGATGTCCTGTTCTACATGGTCATCCCTTTTCCATACAGGCTTCTTCAGTGGAATAGCAGTACAAGAACTTGAGGGCTTTACATCACAAACATTCTCCTTGATATAAAAGACATTAGGACACGGCTTAAACAGTGACTGACGACCACTATCCAAGGTGCTGGTGAAGAGAGTGTTAACACTTTCCGGCTTGTGAACTCTGCCCAGGCACACGTCACCAACTATGACCCAGCCCAGATCCAGCTTCAGAGCATATGGAGCTTCAGGGGGGCCATTAATGTACCTCTTCACCTTATGTACCTCTATGAGATCCCTACCTAACAGCATCATAATTGGAACCTTTGAATCAACCTCTGGAATCTGTGCTGCAATGCCTTTTAGATGTGGATGATGAAGAGCAATTTGTGGTGAGGGTATCTCAGACCGATTATCTGGGATGTTATCACATTCTATCAAGGTTGGCAGAGTATGAACGACCCGACCATCAATAGATGCCACCTGGAATCCATGTGCTCTTCTACCACTTGTTTGGATCATCCCTGCACACGTTTTGAGATAGTAGGAGGATCTGTTGCCGTCCATGTCAAAGACACTGAAGAATTTCGATCTCACCAAGGATCGGTTGCTTTGATCGTCAATGATGGCGTACACCTTGATCGCTTTCTCTCGCTGACCACTTGGAAACACTGTCACAAGGCAAATCTTTGAACATGTCTTGCCACTAAGATTACTACCACAGACTCCTGTACACTTAGTCGACACTTCATCTTCGGAGGGTTCCTTCTCCCCGCCATGATCTTTGGTCTGGATGTGGGTTTTAACAGGCTGAGAGATGGATTTTGGGTGCAAAGCGGAATGGTGTGTTTCGCTGCCGCATTCAGAACACTTGATGAGCTTTTCGCAGTTCCTTGCAAAGTGTGTGGTGGATGCTACACACTTAAAACAAATCCCATTCTGCTTCAAAAAGGCCTTCCTATCTTCAAATGATTTCTCTTTAAACCCACGGCATTTGTACAAAGGGTGTGGTTTTTTATGTATAGGGCAGAATTTAGCCACATCTATATCAACATTTTGGGTTTCACCAGTTGCAGTTCTCTCTGGAAAAACATCGGTCTTGTGTACTGAGATTGAAGCTTTGTTAACATTCTTAAAGCTTCCTGGCTTTGGATTGTCGGCATGAAGAGGAAGAACAAAACTGGGATCATTCCTCATCTTTGCTTGTTCTGTGACAAAGTTAACAAGTACATAAAACGGGGGAAAGGGGACTTTGTGCCGTTGTTTGAATGCATAGCCTAGAGCCATCCATTTCTCTTGCAGACTGAATGGTAGCTTTTGCACTATACCAGCTATGCCCCGTGCAGTGTCCAAACAGGCGAGACCTAATAGCACTCCCTCAGATTTTGCCACTTGGAGTTCCATGAGGAGGTCTCCTAAGTCTCTAAGTTTGTTTGTTTCTTTATTTGAAATCCTTGGGAAACCATCTAGTCTCCTGAGTAATGAACTCTCAATGACCTCAGGTGCTCCAAAACAATCATCTAACCGTTCCCAGATCATCTGAAGACCTCTGTCTAGGTTTTTGATATGAACTGCTCTTATACGTTTTGCTTGTTCTCTAGAATCTGCACCTAACCATTTGATCAATAGATCCATCTCTTCTTTAGCCGTGAGATTAAGATCTCTGATGGCAGTTAAGAATGATGCCTTCCATGCTCTGTAATTTTCAGGGCGATCATCGAATGATAGTAGACTTGTTGAAACAATCTCTCGCCGCGCCATGAATCTGACGAGATCGGTAACACTCTGATTTACATCAGGAGTACTAGCCCGAAATTGGACATGTTGAGATGGAGTCGCAGCATATGATTTAACTTGTGGATAACTGTGGGCATTTGGAGCCCTTCCTGATGACTGCATGTTAGAATGTGAATAGGTGGGCCTGTGACATGTCTCATCAGGCAGCCTTATATTACATGGGTAAGGATCCTGTTCTGTCTTGATGGCAGGAGCGGATTTTACATATGGAGGTTGAGCATCCGGATAGAGAGCGTAACCAGCCGATGTGTTTGAATGAGCACCAAAGAGATGCGACTCAGCCTCAAAAATGACTTTAGAGGTATCATAACGTCTGTAGTCTTTGTTTGTGTCGAAACCCTCAATTTCATAGGATGGCCGTTCCATCAAGTTCTCTTGAAATAATTCTGCTGGTGGCGGCGGTGGCCATGCATCCTCCAACATCTCAGATGGATCTAACTGGGCGTTAGCTTGCAGTCTAGCTTGTTCTTGAACATACTCTTTTGTTCTTAGGATAGAATCGTGAGAGCCAGATCTGTATTCAATGTCAGATTTCCGACTTGATTCTTTATCACAACTTAGGGCTGCAGTTAGTGCTTCAGCCTTAGCTACTGCAGCAGCAGCTTTCCTTTCAACGTCTAAAACAAATAATTGTGCCTCTAAACGTGCCTTTTCTGCATCCAAGTGTGCACTTTGCATCTTTATATGCATTTCCTTCTCTGCATATTCTACTTTAACTTTGGCTTCTTCAGCTTCAGCAAGGGCTAAGGCAATAGCAGAACTGACAGAAGACCCTTTTGAACGTTTGGATGACATTGACCGATTAGACCAGGTCAATAAAGTGCTATGAGTTGGGGTCTTTGAATCTTCCATAGTGTAAAGGGAGTCCGATTATGTGTCATATAATTGCCTTTCTCTCTTCCACCACAAGGAGACACCCTGACCTTTTCTGCTGTAGATCAGTCTGCATGAAGATGTTGTTTTACTATTCTGTCACCCTAATACGCCTTGCACCAGTTGACAGACAGACAACTCCTCTACCAATCACCACACTGAAGCAGACATCCAATTCACTTCGTTTAATGGCTGACTGGAAGTAGGGTAAAACTAAAAAAAAGAATGACAATGAATTTAAGCTAATTAATTAAAGTTGTTTACATGACATGAGAATCAAATATGTATTTATGAATAAAACATATCACACAACTAACATTTAAAGCTCTTTGAGTTCCAAGGTGCACGTTTTAAAGCAATATATATTTAACACGTTGTCTGTACTGTAAGTATTTGAATTTCAAATTGAAATGAACTCTTAGGACAAAATGTAAAATACTGACAAATATAGTTATATAACCTTTTAACGTGACTCAACATACCAACAATGCCTTCGAAAGAACATGAAATGTAGCAGATGAATTACGATTAGCAGAGCTGCAATGAGGGCTTGATGGCTTAACAACTGACGAACTAGTCTGGCGCTGATGACATCATCATTACGTGACGATCTCTTAAAGGAGCCAGCACACATTAATTATATCACATAACAACACACATTGTGTTAAAATAGTGTGAACTGAAGTAGTGCAATGAGGTAGCTGTACTACAGTAGGGTATTGTCTACCACACTTTTGTAGTTTAATGAATATTATATAATACAAACATAGTGTGTGTGTGTGTGTGAGAGAGAAACATGCTTCTCAGTGTAAGGAAAATGGTACCTTAGTTGTTAAGGTGCTGGACTACTGACTTCCCAGGCTATCAAAAGTTCACAAGCTACTGTATCACTACAGGATCCTCTATATGTATATATATATATATATATATATATATATATATATATATATATATATATATATATATAATTTGCTCCAGATAAGGCTGTCTGCAAGTTGCTGTATATGTTTAGCGACTACATGATGCTCTGAAAATGATTATTGTGTTGGCATTGTGCAACAGTTTGTCTCCCTCTAAAATGCATGGAACTATACATTCAAATACTAACATTGAGATCAATTCAATTTAAGGCATAATATAATGTCATATTCTTCAAACTGGATCATTATTGGTGCTGGAGCTCACTGATAGGATCACCTGAAACTAATGTACTATGAATGCCAGGGGAATTTGTACTCTTAGACTCTATCCACAGGTGAGCCTAGAATGGCATGAGATACAGGGTACAGTGCAGGAAAGAACAAAGGTCTGGCTTCTGTAAAAGGGGGGTGGTAGGGCACTGAGAACAGTGTGTGTTTGTGTGTGTGTGTGTGTGTGTGTTTCTGTGAGAAAGAACAATTTTGTGTGTGAGAAAGAATAGTGCTCACCGAGGCAGAGTTCAGACAATAAAGAGAATTCTTGCCTGCATTCCTTCGGAGTGTCCATGAATACCAACACACACACACACACACACACACACACACACACACACACACACACACACACACACACACACACTTACTACATCTACCTGTATATTCCTGTTATAACTTTAGAACTGGCCTTTTGGTTTATTTATTGGTATACTGCTTTATATAATAAGTAATAAAAATAATGCATTATATTGAAGTTTACAACATTATTCTTGTTGTCATTATTCTTGTTATTATAAGTCAACATTATTTACAGATCTTTATATAGATCAGAATCTTACATAATGTAACACTTTAAATTAATTTTCCACAAGACAACATTAATTAGAAATTTAGTTAACATTAACAATCCATAAAC
>NC_083470.1:8200000-8242500 GCF_030014155.1 Tachysurus vachellii
ACTCATTCTGATCTAGGCCAAAATAAGTGCTCTATTTTTTATGGTCTTGAATGTGTAGATAAATTTTTGATTGTAACACAAAATTATTAGTTTTTTAAACATTTCTATCTGTATTTGGATTTGAACCAGAAGTGGGTGTGGCCCAAATGTAAACCATACTACTAGCAGTTTGGAAAGCACTTTAAAACCTTTAAACGAAAGGAAAACCTTTAAACGATTTTGGTTGGTTTTAGTTCCCAAAATATAACCAAGCTAAGAATGAATGCTATAAATACATGCTAATACATGGTCTTTGGTTGTCCCAATTTTCATATGACTGCTCACAAATTTAATGTTCTCTAGGATCCTAGTCATGATGCAAAGCTTCAGTCTCAGTTGGATGTCCTGTAAATTTATAAAAAACTAACAAACAAACAAACAATAGTATACAGTAGCAGAGTTTGGTGAGGGGTCTGCTGTGGCCACAATTGTGTGTATGAACTTGATAAATGCTCACTCATATTTCATTCCGTGTGTGTGTGTGTGTGTGTACCCCTTGTGACTCTGAAACTTGGGTGGGGTGAGAGATGTCTACTTCAAAGACAGAAAGGATTAATGTTGATGAGGATTAACTTAATGATGGAGTGACCCACCGAGATAGAAAAAGAGAGGGAGTGGAAGAGATGCTCTTTTTATGAGGGGATGAAAGTTATACAAAGTACATTGCCTTTCAGTTCTTATGTATTTGTTATATTTTCTGATGTTATTTTTCTTAAAAACAAGTCATCCATGACAATAATGTTCTTCTATTCCAGTCGGGTTACAGAACTGCTTTGGGTGACTTTTGGGTGAATTTGTTTTATTTGTCACGTTCCTTCGTTGTTTGCTGTCACGGTGATTTGTGTCAGCTAGATTTTCAACATACTACACAAACAATCTACCATGATGTACAGAATACGAATCTCACACACACACACACACACACACAATCACACACATTTCCACTCATAACTGTATGGCTGTGTGTCTTATACTGTAAGTGAAAGTGTATTTAAGGTCAGGCAGAATTTCTTCCTAAACATGTGGATCATTTTTCTGTGGTCTTCTGATTTTCCGACTCTGAATCACTGAAGAGCTTATGATGACTAATGTGTGTTTTAATCTTCCCCTTCTTTAACTTTATTCTTTAACTAGCAGTCTTGTTTTGTTGGAGTTTTTTAACTTCAGCTATAAATATTGTGTGCTCTCCTGCTTCTTCTGCATGCTACACATAAGACTTACTTCAGTTTTAAAAGAATCAATTTTGAGTGTAAATAAGTTGACAGAAAAATCAAATTTTTGTGCTCAGATAATTAAAAGAATGCTTCATTTTGCTTCAAAACATTACTAGCATTAAAGCCACTGCTATGTAGCTAGCTTGAAAACAAGTTATCTTATCCTATATGGGAGCTAGATTTTTAGCTATTAAGCATGTGGTTACAACAATCAATACCAACTAACTAGATACTTTTAATAATAAGATTTATTAGCAATTTTTCCTCATAGTATGTGGCTAGCTAGTAATAGCTAATAAAAGCTTCACTGCTAGTGATCTCAAGCATAAAACCTGCATTAAAAATACATTTATTCTTTGATTTAACTTACATTTGTGTTACTTACTATGAGAGAATGTTTGTTAATGCTATAATGTAATCAATTCACATTAATCTAACAGCTGTCATCCTAAATGATAGCTAGGTTTCACTAATTTTGTTATTTGAAACAAAAGAAGGAACAAGAAAATGGACAAAAACATTTATTAATAGGCCTTGACAAACAGTGGTCTATATTTATCTAAATGGCATTATATCTTACCTAAATGTAATAAACGTGCTATGTTAATTCTCGCTGCATAGCTCAGCCGCTCAACAAGTGTTGCTGAACACAGCACCTTTGAGGAAAAGAGCAGTCTACAAATAACAAAAGGACTAATGAATGGACCAACAAATGAATATACAAATGAATGAAGGAATGAAATTTGTTTTATCAGTGTATGTTACACTAAGCTTATTTGTCTTAAATCACTTAAAGTTCCATTAGCAACATTCTGAAAAAGCTATACAGACATATTAAGCATCATCTGTCCCTGTCTTTTTCTTTCTGATAATTGATTCTGCTGTTTCGAAATGAAAAGAAGAGTTGTCATCATCGTTCTCTTTGGCAACAAACTTTGGCATGTGTGTGTATTCTTTACATCATGGTAGTTTGTTTAGAGCAGTGGGATGCTGTCACCCAGGGCTACATCTTAGTACTGTTGGAATGTGTGTGAGTGTGTGTGTGTGTGTGTGTGTGTGTGTGTGTGTGTGTTGGTACATGCCCACAAAATCAGGTACAATCATAAATAATCCACAGTTTGCTCAACTACTTCCTTTTTTGCCTCAAGCTCTGGTTTGTTATTATTTTATTTCACCACATCAAAATATTTTAGCTATACTGGACATTACCAAGTGTTGATCTTTATGAAATCATTCTTATCTTTATGGTAAGTGATAGAGGATTCTAGTCCGTTGTTTTGTTCATTTCTTATTCCTATAGAGGGATTTGAGGCTTTGGTTTTGCCTGGCAACACTGGAACCATGCCTATGCACAGAAGCTGATCAGGCATTCCAGTTGTACTTGGTTAGGTGTGTGTGTGTGTGTGTGTGTGTGTGTATGTGTGGTGTGAGTGTGGTTTTGCTGACAGTTAAACTTGGCTTCTAACACACTGATGATTGTAGTGACACCCATTGTGTGCATACACAGAGAGCGCTTTGAGAGACAGCTGAAATATCTTGTAGAGGTTTAGCATATTTTATTGCCCTGTTTACCCCTCCCTCCCTCTCCCTCCGTCCCTCAATCGAAGTTAAGTCCATTATTTCTGCCTATGAGTGTTATGTAGTGTGTGTGTGTGTCCATCATGCAGTGCACTTGTGGAGGAGTTTGTGTGCTTTTCAAAGTGGGCTGAAGTGCCTGCGGCTGGGTGCAGAGATTACCTCTTACACACACACACACACACACACACACACACACACACACACACACACACACACACACACACACACACACACATTGAGACTTGTCTCTGTCCTCCAACAGTTACAGACTGCTGTTTTAAATATGGACTCACAGCATTTAGTCTGTGTCTATGTGTGGGTTTGTTCTGAAATACAGCTTGTGTTATTGTTTTAATGTTTAATGTGCTTTTAAAAAAAGTGGAAGACATTCAGTTTTGTTTATTATGTGCATTTCCACAATATAGATATACTCTCCAAGATAAAAAAAATTGCTGAAGGTCTAATTGTTTAAGACAATCTGTTCCTTAAAGTAAAACATAATATAACTTTGAGGCAACATAATTACTGACAAGCATTTATACTCTATATCCGCTGGTTAGTATATTTTTCCAGAATGTGTCTGGCATGTATTAATATTAGCAGTAGTGCTACACAAAGCCTGTGTAGCAGTAGTGCTACACAAAGCCTGTGTATCAGATTAAATTGCACCACATAAAAAAATCATGAGCAGGCAACCCCAGACATACAGTATGTCGTCATGTTCGCTACATAGAATGTAACGTAATGGCCTTTGAGAATTATTTGGGATTCAGAGACATGCCTGTTGGGAAATTTCTTACACATTAGGGTTTGCCCAAAACAGCTTGTTGCCTTGATGCTAATGCTGTATTATAAATCTTTCATATTAAATGTTCAGGAGGCAGAGTTTCCATAGATACAATGTTATCTGTAAGAAGTTTGTCTAAAATCAACTTCAAAGCCAGAAAGATGCCAACATTCTAAAGGACAGAAACCATTGGGAAAATCATACAAATTTACTTAATAAAATTAAGTTTTCTAAATATCCTTCAGAGAGTAATTCAACAATCACACACCTTCTGTTTTCAAAATTTTTACGTCATTGTTTCTATAGTAACTAATTTGAGTTGCACAGTACTACCTACACATAATCTGAGACTAATAAACATAAGATAAAAATGTTATTTAACAAAGATAATCTGGCCTCCTGGCGGTCCAGCGGCAGGATCCCACGCTCTCATTGGCATGACCCAGGTTCGATTCCCAGGCAGTGAGCTAACCTAGCCACAAAAGAGTTAACTCTCAGTGTTGGTCCCAAGCCCTGATAAAATGAGACGGTTGTGTCAGGAAGTGCATCCAGCGTAAAACCTGCACCAAATCGAATATGCGGATCCGCTGCAGCGCCCCTGAACAGGCAAAAGAACAAAAAAGAAAAATTACAAAATAACAAGAAAGAACTACATAAAATTATAATCGCTGATGTAGTGACAAATTGTCTTGCTGTTTTCATATATAACCTTTTTAAATCTTTTCTATAGTAACCAGTTTGTTCTACTGTGGATGCTCCAAAAGCTCCATTTGTTAGAAATAAAATCAAAACATTACATTATATATAGTTTGTAATTAAATACACAAAGTGTGTTACTCGCCTTAATCCACATAGTGATTTTAGCCAATCAATGAAATGTTTCATTTAATGACACGTCTAATGAATTAACATTTTCTAGTTACATGTAAAGGTTGGGAACTTCCACAAACCTTTTTTTGGAAACTTTCCCATGCAATCCATAAATAAACAGAAATGTTTCCTAGCAAATAATCTCACCACATCAAATATTCTATGCTTTTTCTTTGCTAAAGATCATATTTTAAATCTTTTCATTATTAGTCTTAGATTATATTGCTAATTTAGAAACAGTAACTTTAACTTTAAAAGTGAAAGTGTGTTGGGGATTTAACATTGGACCTGTAGGAGTCTCTGAAGGATCACAACTCACAGAGAGAGTGAGAGAGAGAGAGAGAGAGAGAGAGAGAGAGAGAGAGAGAGAGAGAGAGAGACCTTCTATCCCTCTTTCTTTTTCAAGGACTGTCCAATAAATGTGTCTCCCTTCATCTCTAGGAGCAAAAGCCTCTGATCTCCTGCTGTCTCTCGTTCTTTTCGTCCTTTCTCCCTCCCTGTGTGAGCGCAGACCTCGCCTCTCTTGCTTTCTCACTATATTCTTTCTTTTCTGCTCCGCTGTGTGATGGGAGGCTCAGCCTGCTGGGAGGAGGCCAGACGAGCTGCTCAGGAACAATCGCTGCTTTTCTCTTCCTCTCGTTTTCCTTCAGTCTCTCAATTCTTCTCTCCCCTGGCCTCTTGCTCTCTATGCTTTCACGACCCTTGCTTTCACATGTCGCTGTGCTTAACCCAAAGAGGCTTATGACACAGTAATTACCCTTCTCTGTCTCTCTGTCTCTCTCTCTCTCTCTCTCCCCCTGTCTCTCTGTCTCTCTCTCTGTGTCTTTCTTATTCCCACTTAAAAAATGTCTTTCTAAGTCTGCATTAAAGCATTTTTTTATTCTAAATGTACAGAACAATGTCTTCTTCTCCTTCTCTATTTGTCTTACTCAGGTTGTCCTAGTTTTCCAAGTGCGTGGTTATAGTTCATTACTGTATATAGAACATTTGCATTAATGTGTTATTGAAACTGAGATTGTCTTGAACTCTCTTGTTTAACTGGATATTAAACTGGGTCTAAATTAGTGTGTTGAGAAACATACTAGTAATATTAAGTTCCAGTGTTTTCCCCTTCTTGTATTTCTCCAATGATGCTGGATTTATGGACATCCTGTAACCCTGTAAAGTTAGAGACAAATAACATTAACAATTAAATGTTTGGATCTGAAGTTTCCAGAAAACGCCTTTCTGTCACATTCACAGCTATACTGATGTGGAGAGGTTTAGTCCTATGAGTGGAACTGAGCACCTATTTTTGTGTGTGTGTGTGTTTGTGTGTGTGGATCTTGCCTTGGTTTGTAATGAAGACTTATTGTAAGGTAGTGGCACAGGGTTTAAGGAGGTGTGAAGGACGGAGGGATGCACTTGTTTTTCTCCTTATATCTCTTAGGACTGGGATCGTTCTGCCCTACCCAACCACACCTGCCTTTGTCTATGTGTGTACATGTGTGTGTGTGTGTGTGTGTGTGAGAGAGAGAGAGAGAGAGAGAGAGAGAGAGAGAGCACTTTATGTAGGACAACACTCTTGTATACAAACACTTTGTGATAGAGTGTCTCTGCTCCATAGTATATATGTGTGTGTGTGTGTGTTGTGTGTGTGTGTGTGTGTGTGAGAGAGAGAGGGGGGGTGCATTATTTATTAAATGGTGTGTGCAGCTAATAATTGTGAAACCACTCTTGACTCAGAGGGATACTCAGATAGAGGAGTTGTGGATGTGTGTGTGTGTGTGTGTGTGTTAGTGGTGTAAAGAGGACTGCATTAGGAAGTGCTGAATATGCAGCATATGTGTTCAGCATAGTCTCTTTATGTGTGTGTGTGTGTGTGTGTGTGTGTGTGTGTGTGTGTGTGTGTGTGTGTGTGTGTGTGTGTGTGTGTGTTATTGCATTAGGGAGCACACCATCTATATTCCGTTGTCAGTAGGTCGTCTCTCACCTCTTTGGTCCTGCAGATTAAACCTCTTTAATATTCAACACTGCAGCAAAGTGTGTGTGTCTGTGTGTGTGTGTGTGTGTGTGTGTGAGAGAGAGAGAGAGAGAGAGAGAGAGAGAGAGAGAGCATGTGTCAGAGTCAAAATGATATTGGCCTTGGAGGTTCCTGTAATGGATGAAAAGATTGCAATTTATTCCCCCTCTTCTAGCCTTGCAAGCATGGGTGCACACACACATGGGTGCGCGCACACACACACACACACACACACACACACACACACACACACACACACACAGATAGTTTAGATGCTGTTACCAGTGACATATATACAGATCTATTTAACGAAAAGAGAAATAAAGTGGAAGAAATGGACATCTGCTTTTCGTTTAATGAGTCCAAAGGGAGAAGACAATAGAGGGATAGAAGGAAGGAGGGAAAGAGACTGGGGGTGTGGGGGTGAATTGAGAGAATGATAGAATAGACAGATATGGAGTAATTGACAAAAAGTGATGCAAGTGAAGAAATGGACAGATGGGGAACGAGACTTCAGGATGAACAAAGGAAACTGTAGCAATGGGCAAAGAAGGATAGGATGGAGTGACAAAAATTGTGGAATGGAAATAATTGGAGAGATGGTGAAAGTGAGAAATGAAGGGATGGAGAAATCATTTGGGAGATTGACAGTACTGGGGGAGAGTGAGATAATGAATGAAAGATGGAGAAAGGGGAGTTAAGTTAGGATTGGTGGGATAGAAATGGATGGAACAGAAGACAAAATGATAAAGTGATGAGCAGATGTGTATCGGAAGAAACGGGAATGGGAAAAGGGGATAAAAAGATGGAGAAAGAAAAATATGGATAGTGGAAGAACAGATGAAATAAAGAGAAGGTGAAAGGAGAACCAGAAAGTGGAGGGAGTATTAAATGGATGGTTGGAGAAACTGATGGATAGCAAAAGAAACAGCGGGATTGAGTGTGTGTGTGTGTGTCTGTGTGTGTGTGTGTGTGTGTGTGTCTGTGTGTGTAACTGAGGTCTGGCACCATCACTGCAGCCACTCTGTCCATTCAGCGGTTCTGTGGCAGGCGTCCACAAGTGGCGGCATAAACACACCACACACAAGCATGTGTGAGAGAAACAGAGGAATTATTTGTGTGTGTGTATGTGTGTGTGTGGGGGGGGGGGGAGGCTGGAAGGCTATTATCAAATTGCACCACATTGTTTAATAGAAAGCAATGAAGAGGCAGCAGCAGTAGCCCATTTGTTCATTCCTAAAATGTGTGTGTGTGTGTGTGTGTGTGTGTGTGTGTGTGTGTGTGTGTGTGTGTGTGTGTGTGTGTGTGTGTGTGTGTGTGTGTGTGTGTCAGCATTTGTGCATGCCTGAAATAATCTGCTCTAATATTAGTTGGACACTTTTGTAAAGTATGTTATGAATGAAGAGAAAGTGAAAGGGAGAGATGTTTTTATGACAGTGTAATATTAATAACATTACTATATAAAAGCTTAAGTAATGAAGACATATATAAAGATACATAAAGAAATAGAAATGCAGAGGATCCTGAAATTATATTATACAGTAAATGAACTGGTGTCCTCTGTATAGTGTGCTCATCCTAATTGAGGGTTAAGGGCCTTCTCTGGGGCCCAGCAGTGGCAGTTTGGTGGACCTGGGATTAAAACTCATGACCTTCTGCTCAGTAGTCCAACAATTTTACAGCATACAGCAGTGAATTTAAGTATTTCTTCAAATAAAAGCACCAAACATTGTTCTTTTTTCCCTGTTTATTATTAAATAAATAAAGTGCAGTTTCGTCTCTAGAAATCAGAAATATTGCTCAACAAAAAAGTCACCACAGAGTTGTGCTACACCAGGATGCAAACAGTGTATTATTTTCTCATACCAACATGCAGATTTTTTCCTTTTTCACTAGAAGATTTATTATTTATCCCCGACATCATACTGTTAAATTTTTTAGAGTAAGATTTCATGTTGTGGAAACAGACAAGTCATTTCCTGTTATCACTCATGTTATCACAATGATAAAAAGTCATTCACTCAGCAGCCTCTCCTTTTGTCATGCTTGAAATTACTGCCAATAAATGATTTTTACTTTCTCTTTTTTGTATAATAACAAATATATGATTGTAGTTATTTACTTATTATTAGTATTATTATTGTTATTATTATTTGATAATATCTCATTTGAGAAAGAAAAATATAAGAAACATGACGTTCTTTTTTTATAGACAGTAAGCTGATCAGTTTAAGATTTCTTTCAATTAATTAAAATGGGTAATAAAATATGTGCACACGGATTCTGCACCACAGACTGAGAATAAAATAAATAAATAAATATTATTGACTTACAGCATTCAACTTATCAGACAAAGTGTTCCTACTTGCCTATTGGTTGAGAAAGCTCCTCCTCTTGCACCAGCATTCAGGCTTTAGAGAGGTTTATGGGCATGGTTTAGAGGGAACACTAAGAGTACTTAGTATGTTTGCATTAAAGACTCAAATCTATTAGATTCGGCTAACTTCAGCCAACATTACTGACTATAGCTTAAAACCTTTCTCTTTCTTGTTTTCTTTTTTGACCAGTTCTACAATCTCATTGTCCGATCTGGAACCTAATCACAAAAACCCCTGGCAAATCAATTGACCAACCACTCTTCAGAGCATCCACCACCTAGAAGCTTCTCTCTGAACACTATTGAGAGTGTCTGAAGATGATGATGACTATGATAGTGGTGGTATTGACTGTGATGCTTGGCCTGATCAGTGTCAGTTCATCGTCCAGTGGATCATCTGCATCTTCTACCTCTTCCACTTCTGCACCAAGGATGAAGCTTACTTACAAAGGTATTTGTGTGTGCGTGTGTGTGTGTGTGTGTGTGTGTGAGAGAGTGAGAGAGAGAGAGAGAGAGATGGTTGTTAACTTGTTTCAGTAATAGTTCAGGTCCCATACCTGCAGATATCCTATTTTAAAACTTTCATTTAGAAATCTTTGTATATTTATGTGGAATTTGTGTAATTGTGTGCATCTATCTGTGTCTGTGTGTTGCAGAGCTCCAGCAGTTTAATGGAGTGAAGCGGTTTGACTTGGACCGCTCGTGCTGTTTCGGATCACTCCTATTGGATGAAGAAAGGGGCCGGCTCTTTGTAGGAGCGAGAAATTACCTGTTGTCACTCAGCCTGGATAACATTGCCAAACAAGAACAAAAGGTAAAAACACTACTACCAAAAATAAGTGGTTAGTATAATTTATCCCAAATGTACAGTTATTTACTTAATATCATTTTTAACTGAAAATTTCATCATGAAAATGGTTACCAGTGGCTGTAAGGTTTACTTCAGGGAACTATAGAGATTATCAAATGATGTGACTTGGAAATGAGTGCCAAATTACAATTAATGTGTCAGGAGAACAAAATATATAGAAAAAAAGTTTTTTGTTTGTTTGTTTTTTAAGATTTGTCTGCGTTGTCCGTCCTCAAAAGTTTCAATAAGAACTTATGCAAACTGACTCAGTGATCCTTAGCTTGTCTGTACTATGGGACATTTTATTAAACAATGTAAATGCAAAAGTCACATAACAGTGGAATTTCTGAAACCTTCAGATTTAGATGTGTAGCAAATTTAGCTATGGATTTCGGAGAGTGAATCTAGGGCTGTGGCATGGATTCCAAGGTAAGAATGAGTCCTGTCCTGTCAGCTTAGATTCACATAATGCACAGAATGGAAGACTTAGAATGTCTGAGCTGTATAAATGACTAAAAAGTAATGTGGCAGCAAAAACACATCAAACTGTGGATAAAGGCAACTCTGCCTGCCTTTTTCCTTCACCATTTATCAGTGTGTTTGTGTCCCGAGGCTGTGCTGGTTCTTGGAAAAAGTTCAAGATGGGAGATTTTGATAAAAGGAATCTAACGGAAAACTGCGACAGCTTTGCGTTAATTATCCAGAAATATGTCTGACTGATAGAAAAGCTGTAACTGTGTGAATGGCTTTCAGAGTACTGTGTGTATTTAGTTTACATCAGTGTAAAAAGAAGAGAAGAGTAAAAGTGATAACTGTTGGTTTAAACGGGTATTAAAGGTAATCTCTGCATGGCTTCCAGATGATACCTGATGACTTAAAGGTGATAAAGGCCAGCGTGCTGATGAATGACTGAGGGATTTTCATCTACCTCTTGAGTGGAAAAAGAAAAATGAGAGATGAGGTCACTGCTGAGGGCAAGAGTATCGCTGTCTAGGAAGAACACACAGACTCAAATGTACACACTTTTTTTTCACAAGTTACTATCCTTGTGAGGACCTTGCATTGACAGTAATATTAATGGAGCTAATTAATAGTATACCTAAATCTAACACTAATATTAATCTCTATAACTGAAAGAAAGATTTTTTGCTCTTTTCACTTTTTTTTTGTAATAAAAGATGCAGTTTTTATTATTTTTTTAAAGAGAAATATTTTTTTCTTGTGGGGACCAGCCAAATGTCCCCATAAATTAAAACCTGGCAGATATTCTTGTTAGAGACATTATTAGGCCATGTATATCTGTAAATCTTATTTGTGTATCTAGAGTTTGTCGGTGTGTGCGTGTGTGTGTGTGTGTGTGTGTGTGTGTGTGTGTGTGTGTGGGGCCCCTGGTTATGTTTTTAACAACAGGATATCCAAAGAGAATTTCCCTCTAGCTACTGGACAAGTCAAACCCTGTCTAGGTCATGACCTTTTCCTTAACCCTGCCCCATCTCTCTCTCTCTCTCTCTCTCTCTCGCTCTCTCTCTCTTTCTCTTTCTTTCTTTCTTTCTCTTATAGATTTACTGGCCAGCACCTGTGGAGTGGAGGGAAGAGTGCAACTGGGCAGGGAAGGACATCAATGTAAGATTTTATCAGTCACAACACATTGCTTTCTCCATTCCAAAGCACATGAGTATAAGTACTATCCTGATGAACTGGATCAGTATCAGATCTGATCCACTGAGGTATTTTATTTTGTAAACACCATTGATATCGACTGATGCAACACTGAACCTGCAGATTCAACACAATATCACACATTGTGTTGAATCATTTCGTCATCAAGCCTAAGGAGTTATATAATCCTTGGCAATAAGAAAGCTGCAGAGTGTTGTCTCAGGTACTATTAGAACATCAAGTTTAGTATTGCGGATATTCGGGGCTCTGATGTTAGTATTATTTGTTATTGCAAGTGCATGACATTTATCACTAGTTTAGAACTATCGGAAGCTTGTGATCCTATATTAGAACTATGACTAGAATTAGATCAGACTTATCCTGAAGCTAACAGCTAGAAATACTGTATACATTTGATCAATCATGGTATAAACCTAATGAATTTAATGTGTAGTTTATCTCCTAGTGTGCTCCAGAGCCCACTTTTTTGTCCTGCATTTGGACTGCAGATCAATACAGTCTGTCTATATAATGGTTATAAAGGTTAGACAGTGATTAGTGAAAGTCTCAGTCAGGCTCTGAATGTAGATGTGTGAAAGTCTGCCTAATCCTGGGGTCATCAATGGCAGTCCTGGGGGTCTGGAGTCCAGTACAGCTTGGTGAATCAACTCAGCAGTTAATTAGCAGGATTATGCACCATTCAAAATGGATTAGTTTTGCCAGAAGAGGTTTGTATGGGATTTTGTAAGTGAATTTAAAAGCCTGGTTTAGATAAGATTTGGCTAGGTTTGATCATTTTGATAGTCTGGATGTACCATATGCTGCATGTCAGCATTACATGACAGGCATGACCTACTTATCTAGGTCAATAAGAGCAGCATTACATTCAATCAAGTTAAACAAGTTGTAACACAAAATATAAACTCTTTATATGGAAGCAAAAGTATAGAAGAAAGAAAGTAAGAACGGTTCAAAAGAAAAAGATAATTTATCAAATGTTAGATGGCATGATAACTGATATATAATTGTAGAGAATTGTAGTGAGGCCGAGTTTGAAAATTTAGTGAGCCAAAAGTAAATATTTGTTCATTTGAAATGAACAAATGAGTAGGTAAAATTCAGAAGTACAGTATAAGTTGAAAGAAAAAAGATCCTTGACTGCTCCCAAGTAGCACAACAGGAAAGACATCACCCTATCATTGGGTGTCATTGGGTGACTCCAAACTATGTACTGTACAGTAATCAGTTAGAATCCTAACAAATGTACAAAATTTCCCCAAGTAAAGCGAACTGTGCTCCTCCTGGCCTCAATGCTACTGTAGCTCCACAGGACTGGAAGTGATGACTCTTCCAATTAGTTTAGATGTTCTTTTGCTGATTCTGTGTAATGTTGTTTCAGTGTATCAGCTGACTTTATTTCAATACCAAACCTCAGCCAAGTCAAACTTTTTAGCACTATGTGTAAAATTATGTGTGAAGATTGTAGTAATGTCATGACCTGATTGTTCTCATGGACAAAGACTACTTATTGGAAAATGTATTATATAGATGTGTTTGGGTTGGGTGTGAAAATGCTCCAGTGTTCACCTCTCCTACTGTATATGTTACAGTGTGTTTCAGGTTATCTAAATGTCTCTGAATGTACGCATGTGTGTGTATGCTGCAGGGGGTGTCTGACAAAAATTAGCTGATGCTGAAATCCAAGTTGAGTTTGACTTGGCAATGCACACCCTCACACATTCACTCATACACACAGGGGCAATATTCGGTGTGCTGACCCACAGGTTGACCTACATTATAAGCGGATGTGTGAAAAGAGACCACCATGGATAAGAGACTTTCCTAAACTTAAACACTACACTTCCCAGCTATCTGAAATGATTTTATTATTTTCTTTTCTTATGTTGTTTTTTCCCCATTCCCTGAAACTGAGTAAGAGAATCTTACTGGCTCCTGGATTGTTGACAGAACATTTTGACTCAATTTCTTTCTGGTGAAAAAGATTTTCTTTCTTTCAATCTCTCTCTCTCTCTCTCTCTCTCTCTCTCTCTCTCTCTCTCTCTCTCTCTCTCTCTCTCTCTCTCTCTCATTCTACACTTTATAAACCATCTTACCAGAGAGTGTTTAGTCTCTCTCTTTGACTGTGGGATGTCACAAGGTGACATTACACAGCTAAAGCCACATGCACACTCAGTCACTCATTATTCTGATTAGTCCTATTAGCCCTATATGGTGACTCATCCTAAACGGCTCATTTGGAACAGAGCTGATTGAACCAATCCTCAAATCTAGATGCATGGGGGTTTTACTGGCTGGATATACAAGACTGTGCATGCTCGTTGTTTAATCAAAATGAATGAGCTATTTATACCCGATAATGTAAAACTGTTTATAAAATTGCTTATTAGACGATCAGTTCAGGTTCCCATTAGTGAGTTTACTTGTATGTGCAGATACACAAACTCATGAGCTCTAGTAAGTTATGTAAATGTTCCTATGAGATTTTTACAAATTTATTTGTTCCTGTAAAAATAAGGCCCAAAGTTAACATTCTCACTAACTGCAATCAATAACATCAATTCATTTTATGATGCACTCAACATACTAATTCACTAAACACTCAATCGCAGATATGATGATGCCCCAGTAACTGAATTGGTTATCATTTTTAATCTTAATTTTAATTTTAATTTTTAAAAATATTCCCTAATGCCAATGTTAGCATGATAACAATATAATACAGACACATTGTCCACAGAGGTGGCTGGTATAAATGTTTCAAAAATATAACATATCGAGTCTATTATTTGAAATTTAGTGAAACAAAACTCATGCAGTTTTACGTAACCTCTTTGTTCAAAAATAAGGCATAATAAATGTGAATACGCTACTTACTCCGTCATCATATACAGAAAATCCAGACAGGGTCATCATATTAGTCTTAGAGATTTTTTTTTTTCTTTTTTTTTTTTTAAGGCAAATGTTACAGCTGTTCTCTTTTTATTCTTTTATTTGGTATTTATAGGAAGCAAGCTATGTGCCCAGTAAGTTATTAGAATTTTTAAATATTATTAAAATATGTTATAAATAAAATAAATTTAATCAAAATTATTATCTCTTAGTATTTATGACAATTTGCACACGTTGTTCTTATTGATTTGCACAGCCCTTATCATTTCATTGTAAAGCCACTGATAGATGACATTTTCATGACTGCTGTTCCAGTTGAGTTTTTTGATATACACTCTAGCTCCATGTTGTAGCTCCAGTATAACGTCACTTATACTGCTTATGTTTAGTGCTTCACGTTTCTGAAGAAAAAAAATAACAGTCTGCTCCACTAAGCCACATTAGCTACATCTGCATGGTCACAGGAGGATTTAATGTTCAGTATAATATACAGGTCAGAGGTTATAGTTCATGTATCTCACTTAGGGAGTCGAGCTAAGAGATACACACATGATCTCTGCTTAAATCACTGACTGAATCTCTTCTCATTTCTTTTGTTGTTTGTTTTTTCTCTCTGTCTCTTTGTGTAACAGCCTCACTTCAAATAATCCTGTCTTCCACTGAGCTGTGCCCTGCAGACACACACACACACACACAAAACATGACGAGTTTTCCCAACCTCTTACCCCTTACTAATTGCAAGCTATAAACCTATCGAAATAGAAAAGTGGGAGGACACAGAGAAAGACAAAAGCAGAGACAGAAAGGGAGAGGAACCCTGGTATAGACACAGTTTGTCTTCAATTTAATTGGCTGAAGATGTGTCAAAGCCCTTACAAACACACACACACACACACAGTGCATGGGGAGCAGTAAGCTCATAAACTCAAAAATAACCTTTTATTCTGGGTTCAGTGTGAGCACTGATTGTGTGTGTGTATTACCATAGGTAATATTAATAATTCATCACAAACTGAAACTTTATTTATCTGAAAACATGATCATGTATCTGGATTGGTTTGGGAAAACCTGTTGGAAAATGACTAGACATATAGTTCACATGAAAGACATGGAAATGTTTAGATTTGCACTTTGTTCTTAAATGCAGTCATGCTATCTAGACTATAAGCATTCGAATAAGTTGTTGGATTGTTACATATGGTTCAGCCAAATGGACATTAGTGTTTCTGTTAAATCTAGTGAAACAATGTTCCCGCATCACAGTAGTAATACAATAGTTAAATACAATCTTCTTACTTGTCACTTACATATAAAATGCTAGAACTTGTATCTCAACTTGTTCACTTCAGGAAACTCTGTTGTTTTTAAAAATAATATATAGAAGAACACTGGCAACCATACAAATACTACAAATGTGAGAGGCCTTAAAATGTGAGCATCTGTAGTAGATACTCTTTATATTCCATTTCACCAAGTCATTCTCAGGTCAAGTCGTAATGAGCTAAATAGTGTAATATATGGCAGCAAGGTCAGAAGTGTTAAACCATTACTGATCGTTTAACTACCACTTTTAAAGGTAGTTGTGAGAAGAATTAAATTTACACCATGTTTAATGTCTGACATTTGCCTTTTTAGTTTTGCATTGCAATTTAAGTTAATTAACCGGATTTGCATATAATTAACTTATACTAAGCTGCCAATTTAGTATCGTACAATCTGGATGTGACAATAATTACACACTAACTAAAGATAGTTAAAAAATAATAGAATGTAAGAACAGAAGTTTTTATTTAAAATTAAAATGAAATATACATCATGACTTTGTAAGATTCTATCTATTATTCTTAACTCTATAACCTGAACTGTACTGTATAACCTTACAAAAAATAACAACATGTTAAATCATCCAGTTTAGTTCTGTGACACAATTCAACCTTTAAACTATATTATGGGTAAGAAAAGAAAACACACTTCAGATTAGCTGCTTTAACTGTATTCAGCTTTATGACATTTTTTATGACTGCTCTGTGTTATACAGCATAAAGTCAGAAACCACATAAGTGACACTGAAATGCTGAACAACTCACAAGGGTTTTATGTGTGTATGAGTGTAGGTCTTCTGAATGTAGCTTACATAATACTTAACTGCCTCCTAGAAGCTTCCGTTGCTTGTTTTGTCTCGTAGCTTCAGTGCAAAACTAAACAGCAAATATGTTTTGGCTAAATGACTCTTTATGGCTGAGGGGCAGGTCAGCTTGAACTGGCTTAAAATGTACACTATATGATGTCATTTTTAAGCAGCTTACTTAATCTTATCCATAAGAACTCTTTTTTTTTTGAGGTGATTTAATTTTATCCATGAGAACCTTGAGGAAAGGCAGACTTTAGAATTAGAGATAGAACAGAAACCAAACAGACAGATATCGCAAGACACAGAGACAAAACAAAGAATGAAAACTCAAGCAACACATTTGTTTTACTATAAGAGACTTTCTTTCTTTCTTTTTTTTAATTTAATGGAAAAAGTGATGGATTAATTTTCTTTCTTTCCTAACTGTATCCTCTTTCCGGTTTCTTTAAAGACGTAGATTTTGAGGTCAGTCCAGTGTCTCTGCTATTTCCCTGAGGCACAGGATGGACGTTGATTGTACTAAGACAGATGCTTGATTTACAGTGCGTGTCTGAGGGTGTGTCCTGACCCCAATTAAACAGATGTTGGAGGTTCAGGTCATTAGCTAGAGGTAATGTTCTTTGGATGAAAATGAAGAATTAGGGATGCCATGATCTTTAAAGATAAGATAAAAGTAGTATAATTACAAAATGGACAGGAGATACAAAAACAATAGAGAGAGAGAAGATGAATTTATGATTCCTTATTTATTCCTTATTCTTCTCTTCTCTCCTTCAGCACTGAGGAATTAGTACAGCATGTGAAACTAATGAGTAACTCTGAGACAGTGCTTGCTCCATTCTTCCCTCCTAAATCTCTCCCACACTGCTCTTCTCTTAACCCCACTCCATCCATCCGATATTCTTCTATTGCTTCCCCTCTCCACTGTGCAATCTCAATGTTGATGCCTTTGTGTTGTCGTAGCAATTCAGAGAGTCCTGGGAAACATGGCACGCTCCAGTGAGTGCTCTCACAAGTGCTTATTGGAGTGTGTGTGTGTGTGTGTATGTGTGTGTGTGTGTGTGTGAGAGAGAGAGAGAGAGAGAGAGAGAGAGAGACCAAAAGTACATAATGGATATCCTTTACAAGCTGGGAAATAAGATTCGTAATTCTCAAAGATACTCATTAGACTTGAAATAGAAATGACACTAGAAATGTAAGTACAGTGTGAATCGAATAATCGAACAACTAGCATTAACAGTTTTTGTTTTATGCATTAATATTATTAAGATTAAAAGCGTCTGAGAAAAACTTAAATCAAAATCTTAAATATTAATATTGAATTCTTACATAATATTTTGAAAATATGTTATAACTACAACAATTACTAGTAATAAATGAGTTATAATGGTTATATGAAAACTTCAGCACATAGTAATCATGCTATAATCATCTGTCCCCTGACCTTTTTACAATCTTCACTTCCACGTCTGGCTTTTATTTAAAAAATAATGAATTAATACATGAAATGTGTATAACTGGCTGCACAATTCCTCAGATACCTCTGGCTGCATGCTTGGAAATTTAAGCAAGTTGAGCATCAGCAGAGTAACTTTATTAACTGGAAATGTTGTGTTATGCTCATACTGCTTATGTGTCAGACTTATTAAGAATGACGTAGACTTTTCTTTGAATGGTTAATAATTCTAGCTTTCTAGAAGCTCATAAAATGCACTTTATAGTGAATATTATGTGGTTTTGCAAAGATGACAAAGAAGTCATTACATAGTATTTACATTACAGGACAGTGAATGTGAAAGATCAGCCACACTGTCACATTTTTTAACATGGATGCTTGCTAAATTGATGCACTAGATCTCAACACTCCATGTGATACCATGTGTGCATGCATATAGAGTAAATGTGTGGTGTGTGTGTGCGTGTGTGTGTGTGTGCGCTTGGCAGCAAATAATGTGAGACATACCAGATGGACGCTTTTATTTCTGTGGCCTGTGTTAAGAATGTGAAAATTCATGTGCACAAGATGGAATTGTGTATGTCTCTGTGTGTGTTTTGCAGATGGACTGTGTTAATTATGTGAAGGTTTTACATCACTTTAACCGAACTCATCTGTATGCCTGTGGGACAGGAGCCTTCCACCCGACCTGTGCTTACGTGGAGGTTGGACATAAAGTGGAGGTAAGATGAGAGTGTGTGTGAGAGAGAGAGAGATTTTGTATGTGTGTGTGTTTGAGAGAGAGTCTAAAACATTGCTGCAAGGAGTTGGACCCTTAAAGCAATGAAAAGGACTCCAATTTTCCATTGGAAAATACTGTGTTTTAAACTTGAAGAAAATAACAGCCTGTATCTCACTTTCTTTTCTCAATCTCTCTCTCACTCTTTATGTTCTCTTTCTATTTCCCTGTAGGATCACGTGTTTCGATTTGATCAATCTCTTGTTGAAGAGGGTAAAGGGAAAAGCCCATATGACCCACGGCACACCGCAGCTTCTGTTCTAGTTGGTCAGTACACCTGTTTTCCTTACTACATAATCACCAGCAGTCCTGTATGTAAAATACAATAGACAGTAATTATAATCATTTTTAGGAATGTGGTTTAATAGCATTTTATGCAGCAATTTAAACATAAAGAAAGACATTCATCTATTGTAGGATGCCCTTCAGGGTTCTTATACTGCATACAACATGTATTTATTCATCTACTGCTTTTTTAATCAAATAACCTTAATTATATTACATACAAATATGACCAAATTACAGTTCTGGAAATAGCTAGTTAGACAAATACCAAGGCTAAGTGAACCATATTCACTAGCAAGAGAGCAGGTAGAGAGTAGCTGATTGAGGTTTTGTCATGTTATCTAGTTCATTTTTCCTCATGTAATGACACAAATACAAATTAGTCAAAGCAACAATTTGATGTCAACTTAAAGATTAATGTGCAAACATGGGACTCCCCAGACCAATATATAATAACAATCACAACCCACCAACAACAAAGATATTATATTTGTTATTGATTTCTTACATTTTGACCTGCCACATTAATTGGATGGGTTTAAAAGAAACCTAAATAATTTTACCTTAAATCTAATAATGTTTAATAAAAATGTGTTCTGAAAGTAGATAAATTTAAAGAATTAAAAAGTTATATGATTCCAATATTTAGCCATAAAATAGAACATCTTTAAATAAGGATCCTGATATTTGTATATTTCATAAAAGCTATATAGATAAAAGAAAACTCTACATAGGAAGGTTTTTCTTATTCTTTACTTGAAATCTAAGAGGTCCAACATGCAGGACCATAGATTTGTAAGGGTTAAAGGGCTCTATGTCTTCAGGAAGTTAGATAATACTGTATAGGACAGTATATACTGTATATACTGTGCGGCCCTCAGGTTTTTCAGCTAGGCATTTGGAAGTTGATCGATAATGCAATAATCATCTTAGTACAGAATTTTGAAATGTACGTGTAAAAAGGACATTGTGTATGGCCTTACTGTTTTTAAAGAATGCTGTTATAGTGTTTCTCTACATAACTACAAATTCATTTTGTTCTTGCTCCTAGGTGATGAGCTGTATGCAGGCGTGGCCACTGATCTGATGGGAAGGGATTTTACGATTTTTCGGAGCCTGGGACAGAAACCCTCCATACGGACAGAACAACACGACTCTCGCTGGCTCAACGGTATGTTTGCATTCCACAGCTCGAACCCAGGATTCCTCACACAATCTGACCTCGAAATGAATAAAGCTCCTGATACAATAAGGCTTGTGGTTCATGGTCAGATATGAGTGTGTTTGTGTGCACATGTTTTCCAGAGCCCAAGTTCATAGGTGCTTTCGCTGTTCCGGAGAGTGAGAACCCTGATGATGATAAAGTCTTCTTTTTCTTCCGAGAAACTGCTGTTGAAGCTCAAGGCTACGGCAAGGTCACCTATGCTCGGATTGGCCAGCTGTGCCGGGTAAACCGCATAAATGGGGGTTTAATTTAATGGCAAAAAAAGATATATTTTTTATATATAATATATTATATATAATGTCAATTATGTTTGTGTGTGTTGTAGAATGACATGGGAGGGCAGCGTAGTTTAGTGAATAAGTGGACAACATTCCTGAAGACTCGACTTGTCTGCTCTGTACCAGGCAACGATGGCAGTGAAACACACTTTGATGAGCTCAGTAAGAACACAAACACACACATACAAACACTCAAACCAGTGCCCTTAGTGACAAGATTGTTGGATATATTTGACATTTGTGTCCACTTTTAGGGGACGTGTTCCTGCTGCAAACACGAGACAGGAAGAATCCACTGGTCTATACAGTCTTCTCTACTTCCAGGTGAGAACTTGGGCACGCATTTGGGCACACATTGTCTTGAGCACATATTTATGTATCATTCATATGATTTTTTTCTATTTTGGCACTGGATTTTATGCCAGAGAGTCAAAAAGTGACCAAGAACTTATTTTAGGTCTAGAGATTTAGAGATATTCAGCTGTTTAAGAAATCCTCGTATAAAAAACTAAAAGCTGAATGAAACTGAATTAACTGTTCACACGTTGTGCTTATTGCTGTGTTGTTGCATTGCAATATATTCCACGCAAACTAAGTAAAAATAATATCAGATATAATAGAGATAATAATAGAGATAATTATCTCTTATTATCATTACTGATTTAAATCAATAGGAACTACTGACAACTATTTTTACTTTTTATACAAGCAAGAAATTATGTAGTCTGATTTCAGGAATCAGCGCTAAAAACCAGCCAAAATCTAAACAACCAACATAATGATAACAATGATTGTTGTAGTGCATTCAGAATTTCAGTTTCTGTGTTTTATTAATAGTGTGTGTTTCTCTAATGCAGTAGTGTATTCCGTGGGTCAGCCGTCTGCCTGTACACTATGAACGACATCCGGAGGGCATTTTTAGGGCCATTTGCACATAAAGAGGGACCAAATTACCAGTGGGTGCCTTTCCAAGGCAAAGTTCCTTACCCTCGACCAGGCATGGTGAGCTCCACAAAACATTTCACTAAAACATTGTTGCTAGTAGTGTTTAATCTCTCAATATAAACAAAATGGTGTTGTTTTTCCAAACTACATTAAATTACAATGAATTCTCTTTTATGCATTCCTCTAACCATTGTGTAGTGTCCCAGTAAGACGTTCGGAAGTTTTGAGTCCACTAAAGGTTTCCCAGATAATGTGATCCAGTTTGCACGTCATCACCCATTGATGTACAACCCGGTGACGCCGCTCGGTGGCCGTCCGCTTTTCCTGCGCACAGGAATGCCATACAGCTTCACACAGATCGCTGTGGATCGAGTTAATGCTGCAGATGGCCACTACGACGTCATGTTCATCGGAACAGGTCAACACCTTTAGTCCTTTATAGAATGGATTAATAAAGTACATTAAATTAGGAATAAACCATGGCATGTCCACAGAGTTATATGTACATAAACAATGACCTGGATTTACAGTAACCATCACAAAGTTATTTATTTTGCTATAACAACAGGCCCCAAAGTGTTTCAATTCCCTTATACCACCGCATTTTGCCCAGAACTATACAAGTAATTTATCAAAGAACTTTAAATTATGCTTAAAATCATACTTTTAATATATGATAATATGATTTAATATGATTATGCTTTTAATCATACTTAAAAGCAACATACTTAACAATCTCTTGAGGTAAATACGACAAAAATAATGCAGCTTGTTACAACAAAACTGCAAAGCGCGTAGTCTTCCAGCTGTAAACTTTACCATGTAGAAAAACCTAAAAATGTAAAAACCTTCCATTACAGATAAATTAATTCTTTGTTAAATAACATGTTTAGTATTCAACTGAGACTACATGGAGTGTCCACTATTAAAGTTCTTATGTAAGCTGTTATGATAAAAATGATAACATATTAGACCTAGCACTACAAACTTATTCAACACATACTGAGTGATCAGTTTTGAGAATTCAGGAGTCTTATGGTACGCTCTGCATTACTTTTATATTCTAGTAGACTGAGTAACAACTGAATAGCCATTTAATGTGATTGTGTCAGTTAATGTAGTATTTTTATTTTAATTATTTGATATTCTGAGTGTGAGAGAAATTCAACATTTCGACCTTTATCCTTTGTAGATGTCGGCACAGTTCTGAAGGTGATCTCTGTGCCCAAAGGAAGCTGGAGCAACACAGAGCTGCTGCTTGAAGAGCTGCAAGTCTTCAAAGTATGTGAATGTGTGTGTGTGTGTGTGTGTGTGTGTGTGTGTGTGTGTGTGTGTGTGTGTGTGTGGGTTTGATTCTCAATTTTCAAATATTCAAATACACTTCCAAAATAAATGCGTGAGCAAACACAAATGTTCTTCTCTCTACAGGATTCTTCATCCATTATCAATATGCAGATCTCCTCCAAACGAGTAAGTCTGAAATTCATTACACTGGGTAACTAGGTACCTGCTGAGACCTTCCAGAGTTGACCACTGACCCTAATCATGGTGTCTTAAGTTATTAGTTTTTAGACTGGTGCTTTGTGATGAAAGTCATGTCTCCACTGAACTACTACTCAAAAGCTGTGCTGATGTACTTACATAGTGTTAAGTGTATGAATAGTGCCAGTTAAGAGGGAGCTATGAACTCTGAGTCTGCTGTATAATTTTTCACTTTGACAGCAAAATGATAACATCATCAGCAAAAACCTAATTTAATGCATGATTATATTTCATTTAATGAACAGGACAGGCAATGACATTGCTTAAGATTTGAGATAAAATATGTAGTTAAAATCTAATAATATGTGTAACTTATTAGATTTCCAGACCAGTGTGTCCTTGTGTGTCTTTGTAATTTAGTAGTCTCTCTCTCTCTCTCTCTCTCTCTCTCTCTCTCTCTCTCTTTCTCTCTCTCTGCAGCAACAGCTATATGTAGGCTCTGATACAGGTGTAGCACAGGTGCCACTGCATCGCTGCAGCATGTACGGTAAAGCATGTGCCGAGTGCTGCCTTGCCCGTGACCCCTACTGTGCCTGGGATGGACACACTTGCACTCGTTATCTGCCTAACACAAAACGGTACACACACTCATTACCGGTGCTGCACTTTTCCATCACATCCTCATCTCTCATTACATCACTACTGTGGTTTCACAAGTAAAATCTGATCTTTTGCAATCCTCTTCATTTTTTTGTACACGTGTGTCTGTATGTCTATGTGCGTACACTTAGGCGCTTCCGTCGCCAGGACGTGAGGAACGGTGACCCTAACACACTCTGTTCAGGAGGTCAGTTTACGCCTCTGGGGGCAGCGTTACACCACAGATCATTACTTTTCAGTGCTTGTTTCAGACACATTGGCTTAAGTTCTCATTAGAGTTAATAAAAACAGACTAGTAACCCAACTTATTTTAAACATATAGAAATTGTTTTAGACTTTCAGTACAGTGAGAGGATCTTATCTGTCCATCAAGTCGAAAACATCAAGGTGTGCAAAAATTCCCAGTGAGAGCACTAACCTTAATGAGAAATGCAGACCTGACTGACTGTTATGTTAGACTATTTTAATGACTGAGTAGCAGAAAGAAAAACTACATTGTTTAATTTTTTATATTCAGTGATCAGTCAAAAACAATACAATACTTGTAGAAAATTAAATGATGTAACATTTGTCTTTCTTACTCAGTCAACAAAATAGTTTCACTATTTAGAAGTTTCTTGCTTTAAGAGAAGCAATACTTCCACCTAGCTTTGGGAAACTTTCTGGTAAAAGCATGTTTGATGAAAGGGTGTGTGACATGATTTTGGAGCTCCCACCGGTTTTCACCCTCCATTCATTCACTCATCTCTACTGGCCAAACACAATGGAAGTAGGCTTGCCAATTCATTTGATGTGCCTGTCCAACTTCCACATATGGCCTGCTGGCTTGTTTAATTCATTCTGACAAAGAAAGAAAAATAAAAGTTAAAGGCTTTTAAAGAGTTTTCTTGTAGTAAATGGGTGTTTTTAATGGATATAAGCCGGTGCAAGAAGTTGTTGCAGCCAGAAAAGAATACAGTTTACATCACACTAATGATCAAAAATAGGTTAAAGTTGGAAGAAATCTTGAAAAAAATAAAAGTTTTGCACATAAGCACAGAAAGCCATGATTCAGAACAGCAATTTTTTCAATATACTTGAAATTTGTCAACTGAAATCCTCATAATCAAACAATAGTGTTTGAATAGAATAGATTTAATTCTAATTTTATAGTTATTGAATGAATGAATGAATGAATGAATGAATGAATGAATGAATATTTTGACCATTTGAAGCTGATATTGATTTTAACACCACTGCTTTATTTTCTGCTCTGTAGACCACCAGAAGCTGCGTGTTTTGGAGAAAAAGCTGTATGCAGTGGAGGGAAGTAGCTCTTTCCTGGAGTGCATTCCCAAATCACTACAGGCTCAGGTCACCTGGACCTTGCAGAGACACCCTAACAATGCTCGAGAAGAGGTGAGAGAAGGGGATAAAGAGGACAAGGAAAGGGAGAGAGATGATGGAAATGGGTGATTAAAGAGAATTTACAGATCAAGTCAGAGAGAAACAAAACAATATGATAAAATATTTGTGAAAATGAGAAAAATGTGAATGGGAATCCACAGAAAAAGAAAGGAGGATACTAAATGGGTAGACAGGAGGAGTGATGGGGAAGGGGAGAATTGGTGTAAAGATATGACAGCTTTAATAAGAAATGATGAAACTGCTTTTATTCTTCAATTACTGATCTTTTATATTATCAAAATTATTAGACTTTTAATTTTCCTTTGTGTGTGTGGTGTGTGTGTGTGTTTGTTTAACTTCATGCATATTCATGTGTTGCTCATTCATTTGTTTGCAGGTCCGTCTGGATGATCGCGTGCTTCAGACAAATCGTGGCTTGTTGCTACGACGAGTGTTACGCAGAGACAGTGGAATTTACCAGTGTCATGCAATGGAGCATGGATTCACCCAAACGCTGCTCAGCATCATGCTGGACGTCGTCCCCACTACAGGCCCAGCACATAGCCAAGCACACAACCCCACCCAGAGCCAAGCACAGTCTACCAATCAGAAGCTGTGGTACAGAGACTTCATGCAGCTGGTCGATCACCCCAACCTGAGCACCGTTGACCAGATCTGCGAGCAGGTTTGGTCACGTAAAAACAGCCAATCAGACAAAGCCATGGCAGACGCGCCCAACGAGTCTCCAAGTATCAATCCTCTGCACAACACGAACAAAAGATGGAAGCATCTTAAGGAGGTGAGGAAGGGGAGGAACCGCAGAACACACGACGGAAAACCTGCACCTCGAGCGCCTCGGAGTGCGGGAGAGTAATATAGGACGAAGAGAGAGAGAGAGATGGACAGATAAAGAAATAGAGATCACTGGAGTTGGATAAAACCGCACATCATCACATTTAATGACTATTTATCAAATATTACACGCAAGCTATACATCAGAAAGTCACAAAATTCTTCACATACTGTACAATTTACCACACACCATTGCCTTACTGCATTGCTGACCCATCATACCTCCTAGACTTCCAAAAATCCTTCCTAACACTTCTACACCTCCCTAAATCAGTCTACAGCCATTTACAGACTTTACTGCCCTGCTTTACGGCACCTACACTGTAGTGCTCTCAAAACTAATTTCACAGTTCAAATCCTAGTTCAAATTTTAAGCCCCAGACTCCACATTTTTTGGATAAATTACCCATTGTAGGTTCTTTTTAGTTTTTATAGTTAGGTGGGCATGAGACTCCTTATACAATACTTTATTTCACACATTTTAATTACTTTTATTTTAATGACATTTTAGCTAAAGCTGTTAGATTTAGCTTTATCTGTAGCTGAATCTCAAATGTCCTTCTAATGGCTACATAGTCCACTACATGTGTACAACAATGCTATTATGTAGTGAGCATAAGTGGTGATATAAAATACAAATAATAGTAATATCTTTACTGGTAATATTCATTACTCTGTCCATAGTAGTATCATTAAAATTCAAATACACTCCCCTAATGCCCTCACTGCTATTCCTACACACTCCATACACTCCTTTACACCCTCACTGCTATTCGTACACACTCCATACACTCTCTTTATACCCTCACTGCTATTCGTACACACTCCATACACTCCCTTTATACCCTCACTGCTATTCCTACACACTCCATACACTCCTTCATACCCTCACTGCAATTCCTACACACTCCATACACTCCCTTTATACCCTCACTGATATTCCTACACACTCCATACACTCCCTTTATACCCACACACACACACACACACACACACACACACACACACAATGATGCAATAATTATTTGCTTGGGCTTCTTTCTGAACACAGAGGCCCAAAGTGCAGACAAGGATGATGTCGTTCTGAATAAATTTGCCTCATCTTGGCTACAACTCCAAGTAGAGGAATAATCGGAACCACAGAAAAAGTATTAAACAGACTCAGTACCTATACAAACTGTACAGCGGTGCAATTGCATGCATTGTCTTGGAACAGCACGGACACTTAAACATTGATCTTCTTCTAGAAAAACAAACAACAACAAAAAAAAAGGCTTTGTATATTTGCAACATATTTGTGTGTTTGTGCTTCATGCTGTTTGCATTCTATAGAACAGAATTTTCTCTATATCTTCTAATATTCTCTGTGTGACCAAAACCACTACTTAGCTGAGCACCACTAGCTGCCTGTTACCATAGAAACTGTTAAAGCTGCTCTCTAGTGTTTGCCATCAGCAGGAAATGGGGAGAAAGAAACTTAAAACTGTGAACTTACCTACAAAATATCATCAACAGCTAATTTATGGAAAAGAGTTCCTTTGAGTCATGTGGCCTGGCTTCTCACTGGCGCCACCTGTTGTACGGAAACACTTTGAGCTGCTTTGATGTTGGTTTTTGCTCCCACTTCATCCAAAGCACATTTTGTGTGAGATCAAAAGGTGGTAGGATGGAGGGTCACCCATGTGCGCTATACCTGCATTGTGTGTTTGTTTGCTTTACGATGATGTGTGCTAGACACCTTCTGTCATTATCAGGCACAACATCAAAGCAGGGGTGCATTATGGGAAAAACAGACAAATGGAGGTGTGGGTAAAGAAAATAATTTATGATGTGGGATAAAGGATGTTTTGGTTTTGAACCTGCTTCTAATATGTTATTATTTACAAGAAAAGATGATTGTGTGTGTGTGTGTGTGTGTGTGTGTGTGTGTGTGTGTGTGTGTGTGCGTGTGTGTGTGTGTGATTCATAGCTCCCACAGTCAAATGAACTCTATATTCCTCATACAGCATGTTATTTAAAGTAGCGGTCATTCATTTTAAAGTAAAAACACTAATTGTAATGACATCAGATTCTCTCATCAACCCTTTTTGCTGATGTAGGGGGTTTTAGGTTGGAGGATAAATGACAGATAATAATTCCTTACTCCTTTAGACCTCAGTCAACCACTTACAGTTTTCCTGTGCTATTAAGAAAAATGCATACTGTGCTCCAATTCTCATTTTACTTCAACACAAGCAGCATCAGAGAGCGGGGAATAGTGGGGTTGAATACCTAAGGCCTCTAAATGGAGAGGTTTGGGTTTGCATTTCCATTAACGAGATGTGAAGTATGTATTTTCATGTAACATCCCTGACTACTAAATTATATACCACAAAATTTAAAGCAGTTCTAGGAAATCTGTTCTATTCAGCTACTTTTGTGGTTCCAAAACATGTCATATTTTTTGCTATTATTGTTTTCCAGAGTGGTTTGCGGTAATGGCTGGTATGAGAGTGAATGAAAATAACGAGTCAGAGCAGAAAGGTGAATTGGTGAACTGGCTTTTGGTTTTTACCACTAGATGTCAGCTGGGTGTTGTGAATGAAACATGAAGCAATTGAGTTAAACTATCACTATTCAAGACTACAACCAGAGAAAGATACAGATATACAGATAATTACATATATAGCTACAACGAGCTGCTTTTTTTATATCAGGCATACTTATATGTTCCACACTAATGAGAATTTTAAAAGAAATCAATAATTAAATAAAAATAAAGAAATAAATAAACATTGAGAAATTTTAGAAATTTCAGAAATGTGAAACATTTCAGTTCCATGGAATTTGAGAAGTGAAGAAGATTCCAAATTTCCAAATTGAAATGGGAGAAATTTGAGAAGTTTCAGTTCCTTAACTTCCTCAGAAATAAAAGTACCAAACCAAACGTACTTTTTTCCTGTCAGTAGGCTGATTTCAGCAATAATGAAAATATTGAGCAAATTCATGAAGCATCATTTCTTGAGGAAGGTGCATGAGTGTTGAATGGTGTACATTTATCTTTTACAGTAAAGCTTTAAAAGTAACAGCCCTAAATGTTCAGTTATGTACTTTGATGATATCCACACCAGCATCAAGGAAACGTACTGTACCTTTTATTCTTTGGAGTAAATTTTAGTTTCTTCCCTGTTCTTGAAAATTGTATCGTAAGGCCTGACATCTCAACTTCCTTTCCTTCAGCAATCAGTTCCACTAGCTGTTATCAATTCCTTAAGATATAAGATAAGAGTGTAAAAGGGTGAATAGGTTTTGTTCTATTTATGATGTTTCATGAGGTAATGAACGGTTATGCCTGTTTCTGTTCATTTGCATGACTTAAATAAAGATGTGTAGTTGAGTGTTTTGCCAGTACAGTAGACAGGAAGCACATTGGCACATCTAATGTTCTTATGACGTATTTAAGACATAATAAGCTAATATGTAGTGGTGAATTGTGCTGAGATTGACATTTGTAATATATCCATTCTTCTGAAAACTGGAGAAAAAGTGTGTATATTTTGAGGTATATGTTCCTTTCCTTTTTAAACCATATTTAAGGATATGATCCAAAACTCTACTTGTGTGACATGACATTTTCCTCTTTTAACTTTTTTTTTCTAGAAAAAAAAAAAAATTAACCAAATGACCCAGACCAGCTCACTGATTTCGTTGCCTTGTGACTCTTCTCATATTCAGAGAGACAGAGCATCTCTGTGTTCCGTCTGTGTATGTGTGTGTGTGCACATGTACGAGTGTGTATATGCGCGCTCGTACATGCATGTGTGTGATGCATTAACATGTGTAAGTGTGTTTTTTGTATGTGTGTGTCTACTGTTAGATGTTGTAAACTGTAAACTATGGATTAAAAGTGATTTTTCTGGAGAGGTCTAAGGCCAAAGTTGACATGGAACACTGTAGTGACTATTCCTATTTCTATGTGGTTTGTTGCATCAGACTGTATTTGATTAACACAAAGAAATAAACAGGTACTTCAAAATGTATTCACCATATTGATTCATTGTTTAATGATAATTCATTGCATTCATTCAGAATAATTTCATAAATATGTTATCGGTATTGGTAGAAAAACAGAAAATCTCAATAGACAGCTTTTTACAAGGTGAAAGTAATTTTTTAATTATAAACTACATCATGAATTAATAAGTAAGCATGTAAGAAAGAAATATGTTACTAAATATGTCTCCAAAATATTTTCAAAATGAGGTTTCTGTTCTACAATCCTATTCCCAACGTGTGCCGATTCAAAAGAATGAGTCAACTCGAAGACTCGTTTCCATTCGATCCTCAATGTCACAGGACAAAGCTCAAAGATGACAATAAAATGGTAATAAAATTGTTATAATGGATTTCCAATGTAGCTTTCTAGCCTAGTGTGTGCTTTTTTTATATCTTGGGCATATTTGATAGACAAAATGGGTTCTGTAGCATCTGACACTAGTGCTTGTTAGTATAATTACCTTGCAGTGAGCTAGTCTCTTCTCGTTTCATGGACGAGTTTTTCCTGTGCTGAGTAATCTAATCACTGTATGCCGTCTTTCTTTGGAATATTTCACATTTATCAGCAACTAGCTGACTAGCTGATCTCATCTGGATACTTTAAATTTGTACGTAAGATATCTATTGTTTAAAGCATTCCGTGAATAAAATGGAATGGAACTGACACATGGCTCATGAAGTGCTGAAGGGTTTGAATGCTGCTACCTCAAAATGTTGGAATATAGTTTTAAACTGCAACACAGTGTATTTGATTAAAGAATTTGATTGATAGTTCAGCAAAAGAAGAACAATTTCTGGACATAATATATAAAATGAGCCGTTTGGGAGCCAAACGGACCGATTTCTTATTAGTCTGATGATGAGCCTCATGGTCTGATTCATGAACAGAGCCAAATCATCAGAGTTTGTTGCATGCTGTGGATTGTAATTGATTGGGTCAAAGATTAAGGTTGTTTTAGGTTTTAGTAAGAATTTTAGACTGAGTATTAAACTTAGATGATGTAATTGGAGTAGGCAGGAAAAATGTCAAAATGATGCTTATGGGTGGATTAAGAATAATATTAAGATTAGGAATTAGGATTATGATTAGAAGTCATGGTTAGGTTTAGATATAGATATGATTTATGGTAATGATTTAAATGTGGTTGGTTAATAGTTCAATGGGATTTAGTGTTAGTTTATGGGTAGGGTTTAAATGAGAGAGCGCGAGAGAGAGAGAGAGAGAGAGAGAGAGAGAGAGAGAGAGAGAGAGAGAGAGAGAGAGATCATTTTCCAGGTTAAAGTGTAAGTATAAACACCATAAAGAATTTCAGATGCAAAGTATCTCTCAATTGTTTCTTTTTGAGTAATGGCTGTTTAGAAGGGCTCTCGAATGTTTTCAGTACTTCAGTTAAAAAACCCTACAAATGGATGCATGAGTGCTCTCTCTTCAGTTTCCCAAACAGAACTTGAACATAGTTGAAGTTGCATTCTCCTATCCTGTGCATATAAACTGCACAGTTCTGCACGTGGCTTTTTTTCTGTATGATGTGCTTATTCATACTTCTTTTGGCTATTGTGTTAAACACTTGGTGGAACATGTGGGTATATAGGATATTTTACCAGCAGGGAAGTGCTCGGATATTTTTATTTTTTGGATTTTATTTGATAGCTTCAGTTTTGTAAAGCATATCCATAATAATAATAATAATAATAATAATAATAATAATAATAATAATAATAATAATAATAATAATAATAATAGTATTATTAATAATAATAATAATAATAATAATAATAATAATAATAATAATAATACTAATAATATAATATTCACAATGATCTTTTTTATTAAAATTCATCTGTTGTTCAGCTTTGTAGAATTTTAATGTAAGTTGTAAAAATATGTTCACATTTACCATTGCATTCTATATGATGAATATAAGTGACAGAGAAATCAGCTTCAGACTTCATAGATTTGACTACTATGATGGTTCTGTTTCTCTTGGTTTCACAAACGTGAACAACTAGCTGGTTTTAACAACAACAACAACAACAACCAATAAAAGACCATTATTTTTTTGTTTTTAAATGACTTATTTTTATATATTTTACCTTTCAAAGAACAGAGCTCAGAGCTTAGCCTCGATAGCCCGTTTATATCAGCCGTCCTGGAGTGATGGCACTTCATCATGTCCTCATGTCCTACACAGGCCTCAGCAGAGACAGCATGGATGATTAATGTATCTAATTAGCTCTAATTACATCCTGCTAGGTATACGTTCATTAACCTCTTTTGCCGCTTGTTAGACGTGTTGACATTTCAGAGTCATGGTTTCCATGTCAGAACACTTTACCTCATTCGACGCTTTCAGTTTAACACAACCACCCACCCACACACCCACACACCCACCCACACACACACACACACACACACACACACACACACACACACACACACATACGCATACACATGCACAGTCTCATATTCACCTAGTCTCTTTGGACTGTCAGTCTTTCCTTCTCCAGAGCTACATCCTGTTTTTTTTCACACCTTCTACACTGTGTGCTTGATGTTTTCTCTGCATTTCAAAACACCCCTCCTCTCCCCACCCGGCCCACAATTCTCCCCCAATCTCTCTCACGTTCTCTCTTTCTCCAGCTCACTGTGTATAAGGCCGTGAAGGAGGTTGAGAAAACAAATGCATGGCGATGATGGAGGAGAGTAAAGAAAAATGTCAAGCATGTAGGAGAGGATGAGGAGTTTACACAGTCAGCAAAAAACACCCACATATGAGTTGAGTTAATTAGGCTTCAAATAATATTGCTTTTGACGATCAGCTGAACAAGAGAGAAAATAAGAGTTAATCTATGGATGGATGGATAGATGAATTGATGGATGGATCATATTAGCAGGTTTAAAGCAAGAGTTGACTAATCAGCAGCTTGAAGACTGCAAAACAATTTTTTCCATTTACTATGTAGCTATGTTTACATCTAATGAGCTTCATAATGATGTGACAAATGTTGATTTTATAACTATATGACACTACTTATTCTCACACTACACACTCGCTCAATTTCCTTTACCTTCTGCTCTAAACAGAGGAGTAGTAGTTATGTAAGCTATTATTTATTTATTTAATTTTTTAAAGATAACCTTTCCTGAACTATGAATACTTCTATAAACTACATACTGACTGCATATCAGGCTCATGGTTGCCAAGGTTATGCTGGAATACACCTTGAACTTCATTATCCATCAGCCTCAGCATGACGCATATCCATGTCATATATATCCAGTGATTACGCACAGCTGTCACTCAGTGCTACCACAATCAGCACCCTTAAATAAAGTGATGTGTTTCAGGGTCTGTTTGCCAAGCTTTTGTTGCTGTGTCGTATTGTGTTATATTGTGTTATGTTGTGTTGTGTGTGTCCATCTGTCTATCCATAGTCTTGTATCCATAGTTTACAGTTCTTGTTTCTTTATGTTTTTGGGTCCATTGTTTAGACTTCTAATCATGCTACTAGTTATAAGGGATGTGGTTGCTCAGTGTTTAAGACATTGAACTACAAATCAGAAGATGGTGAGTTCAAACCTCTGATCCACCAAGCTGCCACTTCTGGGCCCCTGTGCAAGGCCCTTAACCCTCAAATGCTCAGTTGTATAAAATGAGATAAATCTTTATATTGCTCAGGATAAGTGTGTCTGCCAAATGCAGTGTATGTATGCTATGACACTGGCTGTTTATAGGGATAATCACACCACACAATCACTCTAACTGAATATTTACTTTATATTTTACTTTATGGTTTTTTGCACCACTGTCACATTCTACATGCTCAGTTTTTCTAGTAATGAAACTTTAAAATGCGATTAAAATGAAATCAGAATTTTTGCTTGCTATTGAAAGAGTTAGGTTTAATTGTAATAGAAATAACAGACTCTGGCTTTTGTTCTGCAGATTTACTGTTGTTGTTGTTGTTGTTGTTGTTAATGTTGTTATTACTGTTGTAAGTTTGCTACCCCTTCAAACGAAATGATGAAAGCCTAAATTTCATTATAACATGTTCACGTTCCTTCATTATCCTAAAATGTTGCACTCAGCTGTATGTTTTTAGTTACAAAATACAATCTAGTTATTTATTATAGTTCCATTTGATCAAAAGAAATCTTGGAATACTGAAAGTTTAAACTAGTGGTTGGTTTTAGACGTTTTTTTTATTTTGTTGAAGTATAGCGCCTCGAATGCACACATGCAAAGTGTTATGTTACGTAGGAAAGCCTATAACAGTTGCTGACGTAAGTGTGTTTACTGTAATCTTATTGAATTTCATGTGCTGATTTGTTTTCCTAAACACAGAAATGCATTTTTTATTCTACACACTAAACAGTATCTGGTGGTGCCTTGGTTTGTTTTTCAGATATACAACTCATATCCGAGTCCTTTCAGGAACATCAGCTTGGTGTATGTCTGCATGCTTATAACTGTTTTCATGATTAAGATGTACAACAAAGTAATTATTTGTTTTCTTCTGTTGGTAACACTTTAGATTAATGAGTTCCCTTAATAAATGACTTTATTTTGGCTCTCATTTTAAATAGCAATCCAAATTTGGAAGTAAGTCAGGAATAAAAGCTTCGGAAGTTCTCTTATGCAAAAGTAATTGAGAATGGACTAGTGAAGCAGATTAATGTTAATGCTCCAAGCTCATCAATTTTTTTTTCAATAACATAAATATCAACATCTTGGAAAATGCTGAATTAAGAATATATAATAAAGAAAATTTGGATTTTTTAATTCCTCACTTAAGCATCATAAATCCAGAGTCACTCAGATGAGGATTGATTGCCTTTTGAGCCTTGATCCTCTCAACATTTTTTCCTAATAATATCATCTCAGGGAGTTTTTCATTGCCACCATTGCCTTATTATAAATAAACAAACATTTTCATTAAAAATTTAATCCTGAATTTTTAATATTAATATATGATAAAGTTGCTTTCCAACAAAGTCCATTGTTAAAAGCGCTAAAAAAATGTAATTGAAGGATATTAAGTCTTGAGAATCAGCTCATTGAGAAACAGTCAGCTCTAATCTAAAACAAAGCAGATCTGTGTTTTATAGTAAAGTTTGTTTAAAACAACCTTAAATAAACTAAGTAAATTTTAGCTGGAATGTCCAAATTGTGTCTCATACATCAAATGTATATTTGTTGATTTTTTTTTTTTTTTTTTTTAATACTAAGCTCAGGAACCATTATAATTCATGGTAAGTTCATATTATTTAGTTAAATAATAAGGGAACATTAAGTATGTGTCTAGATTTATTACCTATTTAGTGTTTACCAAACAAAACAAAAGCTGAACACTGTGTGTAAGATGGAAATCTTCCCTCGGTGTGACACTAGTCCATCATGAACACACACATTCATTCACACCTACAAGAAACTTCCAATGACTAATTCACCTCCTGGCATGTTGTTGTGAGGTGGAAGGGAAACCTCTGTGTATGGAAAAGGAACTTCCAAACCTGAGCTCTGAATTAAACTTGGAATCCTGAAACCTAACAGCAATGTTACCCGACTGTGCCACTGTTCCGCCTTCTAATGACACATAATTGAGTAGAATTATATTATACTTACAGTACTTTTATCACAGGAAGTTGAGAACATTTATATACACTTCTGAAACTAACCATGCTTTCAACTCAGAACATAATTTCAGAGACTTGCATCAAACAAACAAACAGCATTTGGACTTGATTATGGTTATGTACAATTCAGGATCAGTTAGCATCAATTATAGCTTTAAGCGGTGACCTTATGTTCAGTGTGGTCTTGCTTTACATCTTAAATCTATACATCTCTGATAGCTTTCTGCCTCTTTTGTAGTCAAATAACAAATGATTAAAAGCCCCAATGTAGACTGATCACTTAATCTTGTATTCTGACTTTAAATGGTATTCAAATCCAAATCGTACACAAGCATGCGCATGCAAAAGACATAAAAGAGAAAGACAAACATCTCACTGAGAAGCTTGAACCACTGAAGCCCATGACAGAGCTCATGACAAACATATCTACAATAAGGAACATATTTATCCCATTTTATTCAATTATCTTTAAGGACAAAACCCACATCTGTACACTCTGCATGCAAGGATCTGTTTTAAATAAGACATAAATACATATAACCGTACAAATTCTTACACATACACACACACAAACACACACACACACGTTGTATGTGTTATCTGCAGATAAAACAAATGCACAGTGCTGAAACAAGTACAGTCTGTTAGTTTTTGAGTACACTCTTGGCTTTGGGATGCAGTGTTAAGTCTTAGGATGATACATTGAAATTGTTTGAATAATATTTTAACATGATGAATGATGTAAAGATAATTATTTTATAATTAGAGCATTGAGGCTGTTGGCCTTAAACGTTTGGGATAAAAAGTTGGACCCAAACCTTAAAGCGTAGATTAGTACAAAGTTAACATCAAGTAACTATACTTAGAGGTGACACTAAAAAAAAAAAAAAAAAACACAATACAACAACACCAAAAAAACCCCACTAATGAGTCAATGTGTTTTTACCATAACTTCTTTGTTTTTTGTTTTTTTCGTGGCAAAAAAGCTGAAGCTAACACTAGAAAAGTATATATTGTATTTTTAAACCGTGTATAAAGTGATTTGTAAAAAACACATTATCAATAAATGTCCAGTCTGCAAATGGATGTACAGTACTGAGCTGAACCAAGGCATTTATGAACAATTGAATCAATGCCATTAACAGCTATAATATTATTTTTACAAGGTTTTCTAAAATTATAGTAATGCAAAAGCAAAAGATTCAGATGGATCTATATTTTGACACTGGCCTCTGAATCAGACTAGATTAGATCAAGAGAAATATTTTCAAAGAAAACAAGTTGTGTGTTTCCAGACTTCTGTTAGAACAAATAAATCACCAAACTGAGTGATGTTAAAGCATTTAGGCTTAATGGAGAAGAAAAAAAAAAGCAAACCAAACAACCGTGCAGACTTGGCTCCTTAGTCAATTAGATTTTTTTAAAAGAAAGCTTTCTTCTATTTCCAAAACAATCTGGACGTTTAAGCTTATTGTACTGCATCGCATTTGAAATTCAGTGTTTTTACAGTGTCTTAATCTGAACATTAAATAATGTATAGTACAGGAAAAACGAACAGCTGTAATGAGATCCATCACCATCAGAAATGATATCATACAGGTAACATTTTCATTCCTCGTTTTCAACTACACCTTCAAAACCTTCATATTCCATGTAAGTACCTTTGTACATCCTCTACGTCCTTTTACGAAAGATATAAGAGTGACCACGCTGATAACATCTGTAACATCTATGCACCAAAAAAAAAGTTTAGCTACAGTTATGAGTAAATATACGTACATATATATCCATCCAAACAATCTCTACCCTGCTTATCGTATACAGGGCTGTGGGAAATCTGGAGCCTACCCCAGGAGACTCTGGGAACAAGGGTGGGGACCACCTACACAATACGCCAGTCTAACACAGGGCACGACTGCATACAAACTCACACACTACAGACAATTTAGAGATGCAAAACAGTCTACAATGCATGTGTTTGGATTAGTGAAAAAAACTGGAAAACTTGGAGGAAACCCTAGAGGCACAGGGAGAGCATGCAAACTCCACATACAAGGCAGAAGCACGAATTAAACCACCAAGCTTGGAATTGAGAGGTGTTAACCGCCAAGCCACTGTGCCCCCATATATGAAGATGCAATAGACTTGTTTTTTTGCTATTCATTTTTATACCAATGATGTTGAATATTTGAATCTCACATGATGTTGTTCATTTAATACTTTGGAATGTAATTACAGTTGTATCGTTTATACTAAAATGTTTGTTTGAATATTTAATTATTATTTATTTTTTATTTTTATTATTATTATTATTATTATTTATTATTATTTACTATTTATTATTAACTCACAAAGGACTGATACAGTAGACTCTCCGGATAAACTGATTACCAGCGTGTGTAATCGTTAATATTAGAAAATTAGAAAGGAGTTTCTTTCTTTTTTTTTTTTTTTGGTAGGCGTCTCAAGTGTCAGCACTTAACAGTCATTGTCTCTCACTCACTCACTCATTTTCTACCGCTTATCCGAACTACCTCGGGTCACGGGGAGCCTGTGCCTATCTCAGGCGTCATCGGGCATCAAGGCAGGATACACCCTGGACGGAGTGCCAACCCATCGCAGGGCACACACACACTCTCATTCACTCACGCAATCACACACTACGGACAATTTTCCAGAGATGCCAATCAACCTACCATGCATGTCTTTGGACCGGGGGAGGAAACCGGAGTACCCGGAGGAAACCCCCGAGGCACGGGGAGAACATGCAAACTCCACACACACGAGGCGGAGGCGGGAATCGAACCCCCAACCCTGGAGGTGTGAGGCGAACGTGCTAACCACTAAGCCACCGTGCCTTAACAGTCATTGTAAATGATTTAATTCTATAGAATAGCAGATATTGAGCTTTTTTTTTCCTATTAACTTCCAAAGGGAGGGAAAAAAGAGGTGTTATCAAGAAAACAGCTGCTGATAACTGTTATAAAGTGAGCAATAACGAGAACAAACCTGTCTTTAGAGACGATCTACAACATTAAATAGAACTATAAGTGGATATAATGATAATGCACAATGTTTTGATCATTAATAAATACAGCGTGGTTAGTGTTGGCAAATTGCTGTGGTGTAAGAGGAATTAAACACTTCAAGATTATACAACTGGTAGCCTTACACCAGCCCACGGTTCCATCATTTTCCTTTACCTGCACACACCATCATGTTTTATTCCTCACATAGTCCACATACAACCAGTAGCTTGCAGTAATAGCTAAATAAATTATCACATTTCAGTTTAAAAAGAAAATCAGGTTAACAAGTTGGTCAAAATAATAATAATAATAATAATAATAATAATAATAATAATAATAATAAAAACAAACAAACAAACAAACAAACAAAAAACCTGCCAGTACTTATAATATCTGGATGATCATAAAGGTCTTTGGCTTTACTCCAACATTCTGAGAGCACTGTCATATGTGTGTGTGTGTGTGTGTGTGTGTGTGTGTGTGCACCCACATTGTGTCTGCTTCTTCTGTTGATAAAGCAACTGTCGTCAAATTATGGCAAATGGCATCGGAAGAATATGTTTATAAAGAAAATGTAATATAAAATTTGCTCAAAAGTTATGACAAGCTCTGACGATCCACCTCTTTCCTCTGTGTGAGCAGTGTGTATGTTTGAAGGTAAACGTCTTTAAGCTTGAGAGGTGTGTTATAAAATTATAATAAGTCTTGTCCCTGTCAGTTAGTTTCATACAGTATGTCACTCTACTGGGTGTGTGTCTCGTGGCATACGACTCCGTTCCCCAACGTTCTTGCTGACTCTGGTTTTCCGTGCTACCTCCTGCGCTTGTTTGTATTTGTCCATCATGTTCTTGTGCTTCCGCCGCAGTTTTTCATTGCACCAAACACGCTCACAATATTGCTCTACTTGAGGAAGATTTGATGGACCAATCAGCTGCAAGACATCCTTAAACCAGCCCTTGGATGGTGTTCGGTTAGCTGAGCCCATCTGGGCAGGACACGGAGACCAAACTTTGTGTTTATTGTCTTGTGACAGTAAGTCAGCAAGGGTTTCTCCTTGTAACACATCCAACCACACACGTGAGAGTGTCTGAGAAAATCCATGTTCCCGAGAGCGACACACGTAGACAGCTTCATCGTGTCGTAACACTCGTCTGAACAGCAAGCCTTCGTCTGTTTTTACTACTCGCTCGTCCAGCTCCACCTGCAGCGAAGCACATTACAGATAATAACAACAGGGACTGATCCATTAGTATTGTATTATAGAATTTTACATAAAAATTTGAAATATTAATACATTTTATTATATATCATACTAAGTTCTAAATAATATTTATTTCATTTTAGTATTGCAATAATTATCTTAATAATTTTTTTTTCAATAATTATTTTGAAATTATTGCTTTTAAAGTATTTTTTTTTGTTTCTAGATACTGTAAATTCAATAAAAATGTTTTCATGTGAACTCCATAAAGAAATTTATTTTATTTTGTCTCTATTTTTTTTATCTCAACACAAAAGATCTTAATAAGATACTTAAAGCTAAATTTTTATTTGTATAGCACATTGAATAACAAAAAATAAAAATATCAGAAAATTAATAAAATTGTTTTCTATTAAGAAATGTGCAACATCTATTTTATAATAAAAATTTAAAAAAATTATCAGTACTTTCCGAAAGAGAGGCAGTTATCCTGAAACAAACCCATACCCTACTGACATATTTGCCCAAACCATACAAATGTCTAAGAAAACAGAGGATTGTTTTTAAAATGTGATGTAAAGAGCACTAGGTGAAGCAGACTATTCTACTTCTATTCATCTTACAGTGACAGGATTGCGTCAGTGATGAACGATATGGTCTGGGAGCTTTGACAAGTTTCCCTTATGTCTGGGACTTTAAATGTAAACAATAGAAGGAAAGACTTTGAGTAAAATGTTTACGTAAAAGGTTTAAAACACTTTGTTTATCTCACCTCCACAAGATGTTCATCTCGCTGGATGTGCCAGGTGACGGTGGCTTGTGGAGATCGAGGGACACATTCCAGAAAGGTGCTATTGTTCTCCGTGCCATACACAACCCGCACTTCAACCATGTCCACGTCTTCCACTGCAGACAAAACACACTCGATTGAGGACATACACAGATGCTTGTGTGAACTGTTACAGCTATGATGACAGTGTTTAGATTCGCTCCAAAGAGCCAAACAAAGGCAGATGACAATAAGTGTGTGTGTGTGTGCGTGTGTACAGACAAGTGCTAAAAGGTGTTCAAAACCTTTCATTGTGGTTCATGTAAAGGTCACATTTCACTGATGCAGGTGTGTGTGTTTGTGTGTGTAACTGTATACATAGACAAACCCTAAAATGTGTGACAACCATTCAATGCGATTCATTTCGATTCATGTTCTGCTGTCACAGGTGTGTGTGTGTGTGTGTGTGTGTGTGTGTGTGTGTGTGTGTGTGTTTGTATTGATCTGTCATTCTGCTGAAAAGTTCAAATCGGTTCACTGAACAGGTAAAGCTTAGCTTTCCAAATGCAGAGGTTATTGTGTGTGTCTGCATGTGTGTGTGTCTGCATGCGTGTGTGTGTGTGGTGTGTAAGCATAGTTTTGCTTTTTTTTTCTCCTTCCTCCTTTTGTTCCATCTTTTTCTTATTCTCATTAAATTGATGAAAGGTGGTCTGGGTGTAATTTAGGGCTGAGAAGTAAATGAAGTTGATCAAAATCCACAGTGTGTGTGTTTGTATAAAGTGTGAGTGTGTTTAAGTTTTATACACAGTAAGTGCTGTTATATAGTTAATGTAGTGAAAACACTTGCATTTGAAGTTACTTATTAATTCTTTCAGAATAATCCAGCTTCATTTGGGTTAGTTTTCGGCGTTCATATTAATCCTGTGCAAAGTTATTACCTTATTTAACATAATAACCTTGACAGATATAAGCATAGATCACTTAAGTTCACCTTATTTCATGTGTCATTTTAATCTCACATTGCCTCTTACTGAACACATTCTCCAGCTCTCTGTATCTGTGGTCTCTCAGAGGGACATGTTCTGTAGCCAATCAGCAACAAGCAAGAGGTGTTTACAAAAAACACTCATTCTGTTTTGCATTCATGTTTTTAAATTTGCTTTTATAATTTTCTTTCACTGAAGTTTCTGATTTCGCTGTTAGTTTTTGGCTTTGTTGTTGCATTTTCTTATTTCCTGTGGGTTTACATTGTTTCAGAGCAACAATTTAGTGTTTAGTGCTAGGACCCCTAATAAATCCCGAGTGTAATAGATACACATTTTAACTGAACACCTCTCTCTTTCTTTCTCTTACCGCTCTGAATCTGATCTCTGCATTGCAGTGCTGGGTTCACGTGTCTAATGTCCTGTCTGCGGTAGCGGCGTTTAGCGTTGGGAACGTAGCGTGTGCAGGTTTGTCCGTCCCAAGCACAGTAGGGGTCTCGTGCCAGGCAGCACTCAGCACACGCTTTACCGTACATGCTGCAGCGATGTAGAGGAACCTGTGCAACACCAGTGCTCGAGCCCACAAACAGTGATTGCTAAAGAGGTTGGAAAAAGAAAAAAAAAGTTACGTTTATATGCAGCATATTATTTTTGTCATCTGTCAACAGTGTAATATATTTTGAAGCGAAACAACATAATAGCTGAGGTGATATTATTATTATTATTATTATTATTATTATTATTATTATTATTCATTCATTCATTCATCTTCTACCGCTTATCTGAACTACCTCGGGTCACGGGGAGCCTGTGCCTATCTCAGGCGTCATCGGGCATCAAGGCAGGATACACCCTGGACGGAGTGCCAACCCATCGCAGGGCACACACACACTCTCTCATTCACTCACGCAATCACACACTACGGACAATTTTCCAGAGATGCCAATCAACCTACCATGCTTGGAGGTATTATTATTATTATTATTATTATTGGATGATTTTACCTTTTGTGCATGTGCACTATGACATCATAAAAAATAAGATGTTCAAAGGAGAGCAAAAGCCATTTCTCAAGAATTTA